>NC_133353.1:3508100-3808100 GCF_030506205.2 Paramisgurnus dabryanus | reverse complement strand
TCCAGGCTGCTGTCCCGCGATCGGTCCAGCTCGGGCTCACGGTCCTCTTCACGGTCCTGTACGCGTTGTTGTTTGCGTTTGTTTACCTGCAGCTCTGGTTGATTCTGCACTACGGACACAAGCGCTTGAGCTACCAGACTGTTTTTCTCTTCCTCTGCCTGCTCTGGTCGGCACTGAGGACCACACTCTTCTCCTTCTACTTTAAAAATGTTGTGGAGGCGAACCAGCTGCAGTCTTTACCGTTCTGGCTCCTGTATTGTTTTCCAGTCTGCCTGCAATTCTTCACACTGTGTCTGCTCAACCTGTATTTTGCGCAGGTGAGTCCCACTGTGTCACTTAATGTGTTTTTTGTTGTGAAATGCATATTACAGACAGACAAAATTGGCTTTTGAGAATGAGTCTCTAGTGGGACCCATTGTCTTTTGATTATTTCACGACTAAGCTAATAAAAAAATAATAGAAACAGAAATTCGAATGGATTAAAGGGTTTAATGAAAATTGTATTGGGGACTATAATAGTCTCTTTGTGTCTGTACTGGTAATGATGGAAATGAATAGAACACACCATTAATTTTTTTGTTGAATCAACTCAGATTTAAAAGTAATTTCAACTATTATCTGACTTTTTTGTAACTTATCTCTTGTCAAGATAAATAAAAGTAAGTTGACTCAACAAAAAATTAAGGCAGACATGATTTTTTACAGTGTTAAATTCAAATGGGATAAGGCCCAAAACACACCACATAAAGGACCTTTATGAAATTAACTATTTCATGCATTAACAATGCTTTTTGGCATATTAAAGGGATAGTTCACCCAAAAATTGAAATTATGTCATCATTTTCTCACTCTCATGTTTTTAGGAACCTATGTAAATGTCTTTGTTATGATGAACGCGAAGGAAGATATTTTGAGGAATGTTTGTATCCAAACCAATCATGGGTCCCATTCACTTCCATAGTAGGGAAAATTGAATGAGGCTTATGATCGGTTTGGTTACAAACATTCCTCAAAATAATGTCCTTTGTGTTCATCATAACAAAGAAAATTATACGTTGCCTTTAATATGCCAAAAAAACATTTAAACTACATAAAGTTATTTTTTATTTTTTTAAAGGTCTTTTATGTGGTCTGTTTTGGGCCTTATTCCATTTGGATCTAAAGGTGCCCTGTAAAAAAAATCTTTGCAACTTTAAATTTTAACTCAGATTTACAAGTCATGTCAACTTACTATTATTTATCTTTTGGGTGAACTATCCCTTCACGTCTTACGTAACCATCTGTACTGTAGTAAAACCATGGTTAATTTTCATAAGGTGAATTTTGTAGTGCTTTTAATGGTTATGGTTTATAAGTTTTTTGTAAGGTAGATCCCTCCCTCCCATCAAATGAGTTTACTTCATATAACTGACTCTATATGCTGTATGCAATTAATGCATTTGTTTATGCTCTCAAATCATGCAGTTCTGAAATGATATTTTTACATCAAATGTTCATGCATTCACCAGCTTTATAAAACTGGGACATGAGCGCAGCTGGAGGTCAACAGTTTCTTTTCCCATGCTCCTCTGCTGGACCACAACAGATTAGTTGACAGTAAAGTCTGAATGAGGTCTATTATAGAGACTTTGGTCTGTCTTTCCACCCACTGTTGGATGCTGAAGTCTTGGCCGTCCGTGAATGCATAACCCTGTCATATCTCCAATGTCTAGTTTATTTTTTGTCTGGGGAAGCTAAATGGCTTTAATATGCTTGAAGACTAATGCTTAATGAGAACCTGAGAGGTTGAAATGTTGTTATCAGTGTGGATGCTTTGTAAGATTTGCGAGTTATTTGTTGCCTGTTGCTGTGGTGTTCTTGCGTCACTTTAAATGATTAAGGCTGATCCTTTGCTGTTTTTCCCCATAAAAGGCAATACAATGTGTTTGAGAATGTAATATGGTTTTTGAAGCAATCACAATTGTTCAGGATTCAACTTAAGTTGGCTGTAATTCTATATTAATCTCCTAGCCCGACAAATATGTGCTTTTCCCTTTCTGTCCCATCCGAAATCAACCCAGCTTTAATATAATCCTGACTTTGCTTATATTGCATTTTATTTTTTCCATAGTCAGCACGCAGGGCAGTTAAACACTGCAAACTGAATGACAGGCCCTGCGATACTTTCTCATGTATTGGCGGCTTTTGTTTTATGCATCCACGTCTGCAGCCTTTCCTTAAATCTCAGTTTGAGTTGCGTAGGGTCGCTTGAGAGACTTGGCTTTTGTTTGTGCGTATCCGTTTGAGATGTAGGCACCGTACAGACGCTGCCTGAACTGAGCGAGTTGGCATTTGAAGACGCAGGCCAATCAGATGCACCTGCTGCAAGAACATTACATCACCCTGTTCTATTCCAGGCACAACAAAAGCGGTGTGCAGCATTCTGCTCTGAGAGCAGCCGCTGTGCAGACAAAGACAGGAAGCATCCAAACTTCGATCTGTCAGTCGAAACATGCCGGATCGGTGGAGCATGACGCTGTGTTACCTGCATGGGGTGCATATTAACTGACCTCTGCATGGGCTTTCAGTGCTTTGTGTGTCAGGTGATGATTGATTCATGCAACATTTATGGTAATTGGTTATAAGATTTATATAAAGATCAAGTAGTTGATGCATGGGTTAACGAGGATCACGATAGACATGGAGTAGCTCGATTTAAAGGGATGCTATACTGTATATGCTTTATACTGTAAGTAGTCAGTCAAGTGTGTCAAACATAAGCTCAAAATTACTTTTATTTCACATTTGAAATCTGTAGATTACTGCACATGCAATACTGTAAATCATGTGTTTTATTTCCTATGAGTCTTATGTCATATTTCATTTTTTTCTTCTTCCTGTGTCACTGGGGAATTACCAAAGTGATGACCAATTAATTTTTCAGAGTACACTATAAGCATCTCTGCTCGGAGGACGCACATTAAAGGAGTGTGGCATAAGCACCGACTGTTTACGTGAAGCATTAATTCCCCTGTGAATAACGCCTGTGATTTCTGCATGTAGGTGTGGGCGTCACATGGCAGCTTATCTGCTAAGCTGTGCAGAGAAAAACGAAGGGCCATATTTTTGTTTTTTGCTGTTACTGCAGTTGGTCTGCAGTTTTCGGTTCCTCTAGGACCATTCGGGGGTTATTTTGAACATCACTTTTGCCATTATCGCTGTTCAGACAAGAAGCCACCGGAGGCATGGCTAAGAACGGCAGTATAAGAATGCAAAGTCGGCAACACCAAAGCTCCAAAATTATCAAAGATTTTTATTATTAAAAACTATTGCATAGCATAGATGCGACGTTTGAGCACGCAGGCTCTTCATCAGACCTAAGAACTGCAGCATAGTGAAATTTCGACCTACACCAAGTAGGTGCAACATGGTGACGTGGAAAGAGTTTTACTGTATGGTAAAACTGATTAACTTGTTTAGGTTTTTTAATAAAGAAATTCATCTAATAGGTATAAAAAGTTGTTTCAAGTGATTTATTTCCAAAGTTGTGAAGAATTGCATCAGATTAAGATGATTTTTGGCTTGTTTTGTATAGCAGTATCAGCTGTAATCTTTATTAATTCACTTTGCCAAGAAATCCTTTTAATACCCAGCAAAATAGAGGCATCACCCCCGCACAGCTGTAAATGTGGCCTGTAAGAGCTTACTGGAATGTTGTTTTCTTATTCTGTACAATCCCAGCACTCTGTAAGCCTCTTTGTTTGTCCTGATAAACCATCTCTATACTGTATGCTTGTTTGGTATGGATCATTAGGGCGTTAAAGGGGACATTTCACAAGACTTTTTTTTAAGATGTCAAATAAATCTTTGGTGTCCCCAGAGTACATATGTGAGGTTTAAGCTTAAAATACCATATAGATAATTTATTAAAGCATGTTCAAATTGCCTCTTTTTAGGTGTAAGCAAAAATTAGCTGTTTTTTGGTGTTTTAAATGCTTTAAAATGAGTTGATCTCTGCACTAAATGGCAGTGCTGTGCTTGGATAGTGCAGATTAAGGGGTGGTATTATCCCCTTCTGACATCACAGGGGGAAACAAATTTCAATGACCTATTTTTTCACATGCTTTCAGAGAATGTTTACCTTGTTAGGGACCATGTACCTAATAGTTTTATAATTTTTTAAATTGTAATAATTTAATGGTCCTCAACATGGTAAAGCTACAAACCAGACTCCAATGGGTTAATATAGGTCTAGTTCTAAAGCTAATTATATGTTTTTAAGAGAAAATGTGAACATTTTAAGATTATTTAGCCAAATTGAAACTACAACAAGGCCAGAGAGATACGTGAACTTTAAAAATATTGTGTGGAATCAACAAAATACATATTCTGAGATCAACCAACAAACTTTATTGAGTTAGATGTACTTAGAAAATTATTATGGAGTTAAATCAGTTAAATAATGTTTAAACAAACTATCACAGATATTTAAGTTGACGTTACACACAATGTCATATTCATGTAAGTATCAACATCAATAAAATAATGTTTTCAACTTAAAGCAATAAATAAGAATTTTTAACTTGCACCAATCCATTAAAGGAACAGTATGTAGGATTGTGGCCAAAACTGGTATTGCAATCACAAAACTTGTGGCTAAAACTGGTTCTGCAATCACACAACTGGTAGCCAATACACAAAATGACAACATAAACATCAGTTGACAATATCCTGGCCAGACCACTGTTGTCAGTGATATAAATATTTGAAATGAAAATGATTTCTTAATGTCTAGTGACATATCAGGGTCATTTTATGATTAATTGATATAAATTTCTTCCATACTGTTCCTTTAAATTAAGTAGTGGTAACAGATCCCCTGAATGCAGAAACGCGTGCATGCTAGAAATAGAACCGACACCTATTTTTCACGCGACATGAAGCGTTTCCAGGCAAAATAGTATAGGAAAATATGTTTATATGTCATTTTGTACACAAATACATATTAATGACATTTTGGTGTTTGAAAGTCTTGACGTAAATTAAAATATAAATTTAATAAAAAAAAAAAAAAAAAAAAATATACACTGTAAAAAAAATCCGTAGTTTTTACGGTGAAATACCGGCAGCTGGGGTTACCAGAACAATTCTGTAAAAAATACAACTTAAAACCGTAAAAACAACAACACCACAGTTGTATGCATAACAGCGAACTTTTGTAAATTTTACAAATCTTACCTGTATACAGAATTTCTTTGATTTATTAACTGTTTAGAAACTCTTCTTTATTAATGGTAAAATGCAGATGTGATTGCCAGAAAACCGCCTTAATAATATATATACATGTAAACAACTTTTTGTATTTCATTAATTAATATATTTTTATTCATATTTTAATATATGCAGAAAACCACTATAATCCAGGTGATGGAAAAGACAGCTGCACAAAGAAACAAAGTTTGTTGTGAAATTATTACAAATTGTTTTCTAATTATTTGCCAACAACTTGAAAAGAGACAGTGCACATACACAAAGATTGTATCATACAAACAAATACAAAACAACATCAGGGTAAGTTTTCAATGGCTCAGTGTCTACATGAGTCCATTTTACAGAGTTAAAAAGTGACACTTAAATAATGACATGATGAATGAACATTAATGATGAAATAGAAAGCAGTCAAAACACAAGTACAACTGAACTACAGGCAAAATGAGACAAGATCTCCCCATAGGAGAATTAAACACAAATACCATTAACATCTACACTTATTACAAACCAGTTTGACTTATTTCAGTCATACAATTACATAATCTCTTATTGAGAATTAACAGAGGGTTAGCTGATGATTTATCAAAAATGTTGTGTTTTAAGTCACCATTACGGTGATCAGTGGTTGTTTTAGTTGGGGTCTTGAGCCTCAATGGTTACTTACTTCCTTCTTCTTTTTGTCAATTGTGTTAGTGGGATACACAGAGCACTTATTGATGATGAAAGGGGTTGTAAAAACAAGTCTCGAACATTTCTTTATTGTTAAGTGGTTTGATTTATCCACATGAAAGTTGTGATTGACTGGTAGTTATAGTAAGAGAGAAATTGGTTTAATGTCTGGTGTTTGTAGGTTCTGCAAATATCTGTTGGGCTAGAAAAAGTTTTGTAAAGTAATGGTTTTGGGACTGGTTAAAAAGGTTTTTTGACACTTCATATTCATATCAAGATTCAACCTACAAAGCTCAATAGTGGTGACCATCAAAAAACTAATTCAGATTAAGTGCAATGCATAACAGATAAGTTTGTACTATCGTAATACCCATCATGCATTGCGGCATGCAGCTTTCATGTTTTGGGTCACCGTTGTTGTGATTTGTATGCTGATTCTTGATGTCTAGACTAACTTTGTTTAGTCACAGAATCGTCTGACATTATTTTTACTGTTTATAAGTCTAATTATTTAAATCCATTGCCACTCTGTAACATCGGTTACACTTTATTTTGATAGTCCACTTTAGACATTCTACTAACTATAAACAACTTTGCAACTACATGTCAACTAACTTTCAATAATTTGCAACTATACGTCAACTAACTGTCATTAGAGTATTAGTAGACTCTAATGGTTGGGGTTAGGGAAGAGGTTTGGGTTAGTGGAATAAGTTGACATGCACCTGCAAAGATACTTATAGTCAGTTGAATGTCTGTTGAGATATCATCACAATAAAGTGTTAGTAGATATTAGGCAGACAATCTACTAATTCTCTAAAGATTGGTAGTTGATAAGTAGTTGCAAAGTTACTTATAATTAGTAAAATGTCTAAAGTGGACTATCGAAATAAAGTGTTACCGTAACATCATCCCACAAGAAAACATTTGTATGGGGAAGAGAAAAAACTTAATGTTCACATTTAGAGTTTTTTTTTAGAACACCTGCTTGGTAAACTTTAAGATGACTAGACCATCATTAAAATTCTACCAACATCACTTGATTTCATTTATTTCAGCTTCTTAGATCATAGCTTATGTGCATTGACACATTATTTTAACAGTCAGAGAAAGCTTAACCGAAACACCTACGAGCCAACTGCCCCATTTAAGGAAACAATGATCTCCATAATGGTGACTTCAAACAAACCAAATAAAGTCAAACTGGTTTGTATTAAGTGTGGATGTTAATGGTGTTTGTGTTTAATTCTCATCTGGTGAGATCTTGAGCGATTGAATGTGTTTATATGTTATATTTATACAGTTAATGTTCATCTAAGATTTTGTCTGTAGTTCAGTTGTACTTGTGTTTTGACTGCTCTCTATTTCATCATGTCATTATTTAAGTGTCACTTTTTAACTTTGTAAAATGGACTCATGTAGACACTGAGCCATTGAAAACTTACCCTGATGTTGTTTTGTATTTGTTTGTATGATACAATCTTTGTGTATGTTCACTGTCTATTTTCAAGTTGTTGGCAGATAATTAGAAAACAATTTATAATAATTTCACAACAAACTTTGTTTCTTTGTGCAGCTGTCTTTTCCATCACCTAGATTAAAATGAATAAAATTATATTAGGTAATGAAATACAAAAAGTTGTTTACATGTTCATAATTTTTAAGGTGGTTGTCTGGCAATCTCATCTGCATTTTACCATTAAAAAATAAGAGTTTCTAAACAGTTAATAAAGAAATTCTGTATACAGGTAAGATTTGTAAAATTTACAAAAGTTCGCTGTAATGCATCCAATTGTGGTGGTGTTGTTTTTACGGTTTTACGTTGTATTTTTTACAGAAATGTTCTGGTAACCACAGCTGCCAGTATTTCACCGTAAAAACTACGGATTTTTTTTTACAGTGTAGATTTTCAAATATTGCACCTGTCAAACATAGTCTATTTTGCCGTCAATACTGTTGATTGTGTTCTCTATCAGTAGGCGTTATATTTATGACTGGTCTGTCGGCAGCCTCCCTTTATGTCACCTACAGCAACAGCGCGCCAACGCCGCATCAGGCACGGTTCTGGTGTGTAAAGACACGGAAAAGAAACGCCACGCAGCCAGTGTGTCACCGGCCTTAGCTGGCGACTGACGTATTCCTATGGGCGGAGTTTAGTCAAAAACTCTTCAATCGGGAAATAGAGGGCTGTAGTCCAAACCGGCCATTCGCTGTAGACTTTGAAAGGGGACTTCTGTTAAAAGAAATATTGCCTGGCAGTGAACTTTGACCTTTATAATTTTGCAGGTATGATTTATGCTCTAACAGCAACATTACACACTAACTAAAGTTTGAAAAATGGGATCAGGAAGAACGTGACCTTTTAAAGGTTCTTTTTGAAACCATTCAGCCAAAAATGGTTCTTCTATCTCCTTTATTAATGAGCTGGGATCTCCAGTGGTTCCATAAGCTTATCTGTAGCCGAACTTTGCCACCTTACCCAACTCGTTTGATAAACAATATCTAACAAAGCACCAGTTTGCCTTGTTCTTTGGCCTGTTCTCACAAGAATAAATCCTAATTTGCCCTTTAACAGCTGACTCTGGGAAGTTGAAGCTACATTTTTTGTCTGCTAATGATTTTGGCAGTTGTGTTGTTGTGTCAGGAGAGATTTAGGAGGACTGCTGTTGTTAATCTTTAACTAGGTCACAGTTTCTTTGGCAGGGAAACGGTGGACCTGCTTGTCTAATAATGTAAAGAAGTAGGTAAGGAGGACAGTCCACAGGGGCATTGAAGGAAAACAGACGTTTATTTTGCATGCTTCCTGAATTAGCCACTTGTTTGTTTCTGGTGGATACAGGTTTTTTTCCTTTACCACAACATATGTCAGCTAAATGTAACTAATATACTGTCACTTTATTAAATAGCCACACTGTTGTAGTACTGTTTTTACCCTGAACTTAGGGCTATTGAGTTTTGGTTATATGTCGGAATGTTTTTCCGAGTAGGATATTATCTATATATCCTTCTTCTTTGCAACAGAAGCTCTGCCAGACATGTACACTGAGGTTAGACGTGAGCGTTCCAACCAGCTGACATGTTGTGCAGGTGTATATTTGCAAACAGGGTGGAAAACCCTGCCTTTTGATTTAAATTTTTATCTTAAGTTTTTTTCATAATGATGATTGTGACATCTCACATCAAGCTTTGACTTGCATGTAAACTTAATTTTTTTGCACTTTGTAGAGAATATCAAAATGTTTATCGCCACTTATCCACCATATATATGAATTTTGGTCAATTCCACTTGTAGTATTAGTCAAGATAAAATATTAGTAATTTAGTATTACATAAATACCATCTGTGTATGTATTTTTTATTGCTACAGTTACGCAAGGCAGCATTGTCTTAGATTTATTGCTACCTTTAGGAATCCTCGCCTCATGTTTTCTGCATGTGAATGTTATATAAGTGTTTGTGTAACGTTGGGTCTGTCGGGGACATGAAGAATATGACTCATTCAGTTCAGGCTTCGTAGAAAAACTCCGGGATCCGGCATCGTTCTGCTCCCCAAACACACGCTTGCCTGCTTGGACGATTGCAAGCCATTCAGAATAAAATAAACAAGAGCGAATGTGTCCCGGGTTGACAAACAGGTTTCTTTGAATCCGTCCTCAATGTCTGGTATATTTTCAATAAACTGGGATTAGGTGTAAAGGTCCTGTTATAGTCCTGCAATGTTTGGTACTGTTTGGTATTGGGTGTGAATTTGTTAAACCCTGTGGTTTGGGTGTGAATTTGCCATCCCTTAAGCGATTGCTCTTTAACCTTTAGTTTTGCACTGTATGGTAGGACAGGATAAACTAAAGTAATTGTCTTTTCTTTATAAATAATCAAGCTAATAGACTTTTTATTATACTTATTTTTAGTGCTGGGAAAAGATTGATCGCGATTAATCGCATTCAAAATAAAAGTATAATATTTTTGCATAATATGTGTGTGTGTACTGAGTGTATTTATTATGTATATTCAACCACACACACACATAGATATAGTCATTTCAGATATTTTTATTTATATATTATATAGAATATATAAAAATATGAATAAATATATATATATATATATATATATATATATATATATATATATACACATAAATAAATAAATGTTTCTTAAATACATACATGAATGTGTGTGTATTTACTGTATACATAATAATTACACATAGCACACACTAATATATTATTTAAAAAAAATCACTTTTATTTTGTACACGATTAATCGCGATTAATCTTTTCCCAGCACTAGTTATTTTATTGTTTGTATTTTATTATTATCACGTTTGCATTATGTTTTACTTGCACATTCTATGAAAGCTGGCCAGACCTGTATTTGACTACAAGCTGTACCCTCTGTATATAACTGTTTATACCACGGGGCTGTTAAATGCTTTGTTCTAATTGGTTGAGAAATGTGCCACGGGTGTTTATTATTTTTCGACAAATGCACACCTATACTGTCAAATGTCTTAAAATAACAACCAGAGCAATGTTTGTGCTTTGCTTCATGCCGGATAACCACCTTGGGTGTGCATTATTTTCTAATTATTCAACGGCCCATTATTCCTTACATATGCAATATTTTTTTGTCAATATTTTGATCCTTTTTCTTTATAAAAGACTGTAAACTTTAAATGCACATGTCATCTGGAAGCTGTGAACTTTTACACTAGCATATAGATTGTTGTAAAGCTTGTAGAGATGGACTAAAGGGCACACATCTTTAAAGGATTAGTCAATTTAAAAAAAAAAAAAAAATCCAGATAATTTACCCACCACCATGTCATCCAAAATGTTGATGTCTTTATTTGTTCAGTCAAGAAGAAATAATGTTTTTTGAGGAAAACATTCCAGGATTTTTCTCATTTTAATGGACTTTGATGGACCCCAACACTTAACGGTTTTAATGCAGTTTCAAATTGCAGTTTCAAAGGACTCTAACGATTGCCATTTTTGGCAAGAAAAATAAAAAATATGCACTTTTAAACCACAACTTCTCGTCCTGTGATGCGCCAGCGCGACCTCATGTAATACGTCATCACGTCAAGAGGTCACGGATGACGCATGCGAAACTATGCCCCAGTGTTAACAAGTGTGGAGACAGAGGACCTTTCCGACGTTGTTGTATGTCGAATTATACTAATAAATGTCTTTTGTGTCAGTTTATTGTTTAAAATGGTCCCCAAATGTGCATTTCCTTTTTGTAACACGTGACCTTTCTACGTCATTGCGCAATTATATGAGGTCGCGCTGGCGTGTCACACAGCCAGAGGAAGAAGAGAAGTAACGGTTTAAACGTGCATATTGACAAAAATGACCATAGTTTCGCTAGATAAGACCCTTATGCATCATTGAAACTGCAATTTTAAACTGCATTAAAACTGTTAAGTGTTGGGGTCCATTAAAGTCCATTAAAATGAGAAAAATCCTGAAATGTTTTCCTCAGAAAACATAATTTCTTCTCGACTGAACAAAGAAAGACATCAACATTTTGGATGACATTGTGGTGAGTAAATTATCTGGATTTTTTAAAGAAAATTGACTATTCCTTTAACGACCCCAGCAGCAGCTCGTACTGAATGTAGGCTACATTTACTCAGTATTATTTTGACCTGCACAATAGATAAAGAGTTTCTGCTCTAACTAGTTATTTTAAATCTTTTATATAATAAATATATAAATCTTATATAAAAACAAGCACCAAACTGTCTAAAAAGTGTTCCAGTTTTGTCACCCAGTGCATGTATATGAATCATAGTTTTTTAAAAACCTCCTCAGGGTCTCTCGACATGAGGCACTGAAGGGGAAAGCGTTTGTTCGCTGGGCTGCGTTCTGATTACAGAAAAGGAAAACAGGAAATGATGTAAAGATGTCAGAAGGCCTCAGCGTCCGTGCAGATAAAAGCTTTCCTTCTCTTTGGCTTTGGTAAATCAGTCATATGCACTGAGCAGTTCATGTGATCTGCTGTCAGAGAGACTTTCGTGGTTTTCCAGTCAGTGTACAGTTGCTCCCGTGGTTTCCTTACGCAACAGAGGGCTTTCTGGACTTAACCAGTTTGATTTTTATGACAAGTAAACAGATCTGCATTACCCAAAATCCGTAGCTATAGAGATGTAAGATATATTAAGTGGCTATTAATCATAAAAAACATCTCGCTTGTGCGTCACGACGAGTAACGCTAACCTTTCACACCAACAGTAAAAGAGGAAGATGTCTTGGTCTCAGAAAGTCTCATGACACTGAACCGCAGTGCTCTGCGCTTTTAAAAATATGACTCGGCGTAATGTGGATGTAAAAAAAAAAAGGAAAGGAAACTGATGTTTGCACATTGCTCTGAGAAAGGGATCAACAACCTATATATCACTCCCTTAAGAAAATTTATGACCATTTTGAGTTTTTAAATGTTGCTTGCCAAAACTTTTTACAAGGATTTACATTTTAGGGTAACTAAAACCTGCATGTCATTACTTTTGTTTATTCTCTCTTTTTCATTTTTTCTTCACCATAATAAATCTGCATTCGGACCAGCAGCGACTAGCAGTAGTAGAGCGACGGGATTTCGTTGATTTCAATGGAAGCTTGGCGACTTCTGGCGACACGAATGACAGTGACCGTTGGCGACTGGATGGGGCATGTCCAGTTGCATGACAAAGTTGAAAAATGTTTAATTTTTATGCAAATTATGAGCGACTTTCGGGAGCGACTACCAATGAGAACAGAGCAGGGGAGTTCACGTCATCCGTCTCTCGTCAGTTACTGGAGTGGCCAGTACTCGTTTGTTTTTGACAACCAGATTTAGAAAAGCCTCTTTTGAAAGAGACGAATGACGACAAAGTCGCTAATAACGTGAATGTACCGTAATTCTTACGCCCCATTAACACGCCAGCAAATAGCAATAGCAAAGCGACATGATTTTATTCATTTAAATGGAATCTTGGCGACTACCAGCGACACAAGAAAAAGTGACTGTTGGCAACTGGATGGGTGTGTCCAACAATGTGAGAAAGTTAAGAAAAGTTTAACTTTATGCAAATGATGAGCAATTTTCCCCATAGTGAGATCCTCCTTTTGTCAGCTTGTGAGATTGTTGTTACAGGATAGTTTTTGGGGGGGGGAATAGTTTACTCATTTATTTATTTGATCTTTTTTTACTTATTTATGACAAGCCATTGGATTGGTGGACAAAAAAAGGAGCTGATTAATACCACACGAATCCAGTGCTTCCCCTATCCGATTATTTTTTTTAATCCATAAACATGGAGTCACACAAAAAATGTGTACGTTGTGAACAAAGGTGTGTGTCGTATTGAGAACTCGTGCATGATCGCAACAAGTTACCTTTCAGCTCTTTGACGCAGGGAATTTATATACAGATCAACATTCGCACCAAATAATGTGTTGGACACGCCCAGCTCCTGTCGCCACCGGTTACTGTCGCTTGTGTTGCTGGAAGTCGGCGGTGTGCACCAAGCATTAAACTGCATTCAGCCTCGAAGCGACTAGCAGTAGCAAAGCGACACAATCTCATTGATTTCAATGGAAGCTTGGAGACTTCCCGCGATATGAGTGACAGTGACCATTGGTGACTGGATGAGATGTGTCCAGTGGCGAGACAAAGTTGAGTAAAGTTTAACTTTATGCAAATTATGAGCAACTTTTGGGACCGTCTACCAATGAGAATGAAGCAGTGGAGTTCACGTCATTTATCTCTCGTCAGTCCTGGAGTGAACGGACGGTACTCACATTTGTTTATGACAACCAGATTTAGACACGCCTCCTAACGACCTCATTGAAAGAGACAAGCGACACAAAGCGACAAAGTCGCTTATTATATAAATTTACCTTTAGGAGGCATTCTTAATTGTGGTTGTCCTAGTAACAATTAAAAACGAATGAGTAAAGATCCTTTCAGTAACTGAAGAAAGACAGGTAACACAAACTCCAATACTTTAATCCCATAAAGGATTTGCATAAAGTTGATATTTTCTCGACTTTGTTGCATACCTGGACATGCCCATATCCTGTCACCAATGGTCACTGTTGACTTTTTCTAAATCTTTCGCCCCTAATGGGGCATACACACCAAACGCGAGTTCAACAATTTGCTTGAGTAGATTACATACAAAGTCAATGCAAAGACGCGATCAGACACGTCCTCGCGCGGGGCGATGCAAATGACGCGAATTGGGCAGGGCGATTGCCGCGAAAACCCGTGCCTTCGCGCAAGTTGAAAATATTAAACTCAAGTGAAAACACAAAGTTACATCCCACAAGTTATCTAGAGCGAGCAACGCGATGCTACGCGTTTGGTGTGTACTTAGCATAACTGTGGGTTCACACCAGACACGAGTTCAATGATTCGCGCGTGTAAATTACATACAAAGTCAATGCAAAGGCGCAATCAGACGTGAAATCATGCGCAATTCGCCTCAAAAGCATCTTCGCCCAAGTTGAAAATATTCAACTCGTTTGAAAAATTCGCATTACACGAGGTAAAATCCCAAGAGTAATCTAGAGCGAATAACGCAATGCCCCGCGTTTGGTGTGTACTTAGCATTAGAATAAATCTTTGACACATAAATAGTTTCATACCATTTGTTTGACAAAAATACATTATACGAATCATGTGACTTGAAGAGCGCTGTTATAACTTCATACAATAAGAGGTATGATTTTGCCTGGTGGTGGTTGATAAATTGGGTGAAACCAGTTTTAGTAAACTTAAACAGTATGTTGTATCCAATCTGTACAGGATTAAGTATATCATGGAGGCATGGGAGGTGGGCACTTTTGATGCTGGCATGTATGCAGCCACCTAACAACTACACTGGCGGTCCTCGCATATACCTGTGACACCCTAGAAACCGCACAGCATGTTGCTAATAACCACTTCTAATGTGAAAGCTCAGAAATGCAAATATCTTGTTCTATAGTTATTCTTACTCTTAACACTTTCTGTACAAACAAACAAATGCAATATCTAATCTAAATGCAGTCAGTATGTGTTAAATGCTGAGTGGGCTGACCTTGTTTTTGCATGCAAGTCTGTGTGGTTTGGGGTGGGGAGCAGAGAGCAGATAGATAGGAGCTTTTAACGCTGTCTCGGTTGTCTTTGTCAAAGTAAAGCGCTCGGGGCTGCATGACTCGTTCCCCTGGGCCTGACACTCTCTCGGGAGATGGCAAACATACAGCACAGTTTCTGTGTTTATTTTGGGAGACTTTCTTCTGCTTTGCTTGGCATTGTGGTGTGTGCCGTGCCCTGGTGGAGTCTGCTGACAGTGATGCACGTGAAAGTGATGCGTGAACATAAAGACACACATTGGTATCAGTTCTTCTGTATATGAATTTTACCATTTTACACCAAAGCGCAAGTGCCTATTTTTTACTATGTGTATTGTCTCTGCTGGTTTCAAATTTAATAAATTGTTTGTAGTCTTTGTAGCACTTTGTAGGTTTTTTTTCAATATTTTGTATGCATTTTGCAAAGTTGTGCTTGGTGTGTAAACTAAAACTCAGCTTTAAGAAGAGAGTTTAGCAAAAAATTACGAATACAAGTCCAACACATGTGCAAAGTTTATTGTCAAGGACTTAGAGAATAGCCAAAGAATGACCAACAAAATATAAATAACTGATAAAATTGTAGTCAATGAATGTTTCATTTTCTGTGATATTTTTTTTTAAATCAATTTTTCTGTATATTAGAGTGAAGATAAATATTTTTCTTGAAATGCTGTAGTATATTTTATTGGGCCAAATAATTTTGTTAAATACGTTAAGCAAGTTTAGTATTCTTAATTTTGCGCCATACTTTTCATTTTGAAAAACTTAATCTAAACTATAGGATCATTACAAAGAAACATTACTATATACACGTTACTATAGTTTTACATTACACTCACTCACTGCAATTGTAAATTGCTTATACAAAATGACAGTATTAGTCACCTCATTAAATGATTAAATTAAATCAGTTTTGTGCACTTTGTGCTTATCATACATTTTTATTAAAAATGTTTTATTCATTTAATTAAAGTATTTTTTTTGTTATGTTATGTTCAGTTTAGTTTTATGCTGCTTAACCAGCCCTTTCTCATGAATTGTGTATACCGGTAAATAGCAAGCCTTTTGAATTGTCAATACATACGCCAAAGTCCAATTTTACGTGCACTCGTCATTGGCAGGAAAGCATTTTCTCTTAATTGATGAGTTAACTCGTCAATGGCGGGGAAAGAGTTAAATGTGCATGGTGTAACTTTTAGAACACATATGCGATATAATATAAATAATTATATTATCAGTGGTGTATAAGACCTTACATAATTAACTATATTGTTTTTAATTACCTTAAAATAAGCCATTTTATATACACCGTGGGTCCCCAATACACGGAAGTCGTTGTTATGTTTCTACAGAAGCCCTAAATGGACAAACTGTTCTACAGATCGCGTTTCGTCACTACGTTGTCTCAGACGATGACATGTTTGTCCTGTAGTGACTGCCATATGCGTTTTGAAATTATGGGTGTTGGTTGCAATTTGAAATCTCACCACTAGATGCCGCAAAAATGTACACATACCACCTTTAAAGGGACACTCCACTTTTTTTGAAAATAGGGGAGCTGGAAAATGAGTATAGAGTTAAACGTTTGATTTTTTTACCATTTTAAAATCCATTTAGCTGATCTCCAGGTCTGGCGGTAGCCTAGGTTTAGCATAGCTTAGCATAATCCATTGAATCTGATTAGACCATTAGCATCATGCTCAAAAATAACCAAAGATTTTAGATATTTTTCCTATTTAAAACTTGACTTTTCTGTAGTTACATGGTGTACTAAGAACGACAGAAAATTTAAAGTTGCGCTTTTCTAGGCCGATATGGCTAGGAACTATACTCATTCAGGCATAAAAGGGGCTGTTTACACTTTGTATTAAGATGTGTTTTCATCGATCGGATCACAAGTGGACGAGAGAGATACATTACGTTTACACCTGGTATTTAAATCCGTCTCTTTTGTCCACTTTCTACCGCATCTGTCCTGAATACTGTGAGGGGGTGGTCTGTGAGACGGTGGGCGAATCTCTCTGCTGTCATTCATACCCGAGTGGGAGTAATATGAGTTTATATGGACGCAAACTAATATTATGTCGGAGTCCGCTGCTTGTTTAGCAAGTAAACATGCTGCACAGAGTTTTGTACGTGTTTATGTAAGAGCTTTCTCTGAATTTTCAGCGCAATTGATGAAATAGGATCGCGCAACTTTCAAACGCTTTCAAAATAAAACTACGGAGATCAGCCGCTTTTGTTTATCAATGAAAGGCTAAAAATAGCGCTGTTCACCGTATGTTCATGCCAGAAGTCAAAAAAAGACGTAAAACTTGTGTTTAATACCTCAGATTAGATAAATGGGCGGAGAGAAGGCGGTCGCGTTTGGCTGTTCGAACACATTCAACCTCCAAAGCGATCCGATTGAAAGTGGTTTCGACTACCTCTGGATGTGGTTGAAAGTGGTCGAAAGTGGACGAGCTCAAAACGTTTTGAACACCGTTTACACCTGGCATTAACGTCGTCCACTTGTGATCCGATCGACGAAAACACATGTTAATGCCAAGTGTAAACAGCCTCATAATCAAGGACTTTGCTGCCGTACCATGGCTGGAGGAGGTGCAATGATATTACACAGCGCCTGAAAGTAGTCCCCTTGGTAGCAGGGGACTATTTTCGGGCGCTGCGTAATATCATTGTAAATGAAATTTTTGACGGCTCCCTTTATTTATGAATTTCAAGTAAGTTCATCATCTAATCTTTCATTGCATACATGCAGAAACACAAGTAGGCTCTACATGCTAACAAGTCCAGCATCTGTTCTTAATTTTCACATGTGCCACTGATATGTGTTAGACACAGCCTGTGTTGAATACACAAGCCCATACGCTCCTGCTGTGTTCACTGTTTTCCAGTCTGCTCCGCTCTCAGCTCCCCCACCTGAGCCCACTTGCTTCTGCTGAGAGCTCCTACTTCCATAACGGATAATGTGATTAAAAGGCAGTGTGTTTTCTTGGCAGGTTTGTCTTCATATATCAAAGTGTCTTTTTTGTTGGTCTGATCTTTTCACTGTGGTCTCTGACTGATGTGTAGTATGTTGTTGAAAGCATTTTAACTTAGAAAGCTTCAGCACTACAATCTTCAGTGTGTGTGACAAGGAATTTCGACACGAAGTGAGACTTTTCTCTGTTGTTTCTTAAAGTAAGGAACGCAGTAAATTCTTGTTATCTGTTGCCTTATTGAAATTTCACCACTGTCCATTTGCAGTGTGTTTTGTGTATCTGGCAAAATTTCAATGCATGCACATGCAAACACTATAAAGTTTAATACCATTTTATTTAGTCACTTCCAAAAAGATGCTAATAGTACCATATCCGTTAAATCAAAGCAATTCTACAAAGCTGAAGAATTATGTAGACAATACATACTGTATATTTTTTTGTAATTAAAGCGGCAATTGATAACTTTCTTTAAAAATAAACAAAAATTGTTATTGAACAAGTGCATTAAAAAATCTGTGTTTGAAGCTAGCTGCATTTTAATTAAAGATTTGTACAAAACTTTAGCGTTATTTTTTAAATGTCAACAAAAAAACTATTGCAAAATGAGAGCGTTTCCATTAAGCGTTTTTATGCGACTAAAGCTGCATTCAGACTAGTAGCGACTAGCAGTAGCAGAGCGATGCGATCTCATTGATTTCTATGTAAGATTGGCGACTTCTGGCAACACGAGCGACAGTGACCGTTGGCGACTGGATGGGGCGTGTCCAGTCGTGTAACAAAGTTGAGAAATGTTTAACTTTATGCAAACTATTAGTGACTTTCGGGAGCGACTACCAATGAGAACAAAGTCAGTTACTGGAGTGGACGTTACTCATTTGTTTATGACAACCAGATTTAGAAACGCCTCTTTTGAAAGAGACGAGTGACACACAGCGACAAAGTCGCTTATAATGTGAATGTACCTTAAAACCTAATTTTGTTGTCTCGCGATAAGCCATTCCAAAAACCAAGACTTCATATGGCGCCGCGCAGACCAACATCCTGATGACATCAAAATAACGCAAGAGCGACTCGAAAGCATACAGAGCACTTGACTGTCCAATCGCTCTTGCAGTATTTTGATATCATGTGTTTGTTGACACCACATGAAGTTAAACATATCTCTTTGTCTTGTCCTCCAACCAAACATAATGATCATGTTTAAATCTATTGTTCGACTTCATGCGGCACCGCTAAAACTGGCAGGTGGATGACGTCAAAGTACAGCGAGAGCGAGTCGAAATTAGATTTCTCTGAATGATTTCTCGAATCGTGCTTGCGGTACTTTGACGTCATCCGCCTGACGGTTCCGGCGCTGCATGAAGTTGAACAAGCCTACTATTTGCCTTGCAGTTTTGCGAGGGATTCCTTTCTCGAATTGGCTAAAAAAACCTTCACCTAAGCGTAAAAACCTTTGTGCAATATATAGGAGTTTATGCGAAATTGCTGTGTTTCTATTGGGCACATTTTCAATTATGTATTATTGAATTAGTATTATGTCTGCCTTTTGTTTATACGTTTATTTTGAACACGCTTGTGAAGCCAATAACATTTTTAGCAAGCAGGTGCAGTAAGCAAAGCTGAGGTTTAGTATCTGTTCCACTTTGTATTGTTGTGTCACTTCTGCTGTGTCTGTTAACCCACAGTACAGAGCATGACCAAGCTTAATCCTGTGTCCTATATCACAGCTATGAAGTGTTGAGCAGCGTATGTTATCATATATGTTTGTATAGTGTGCATCATCTCTTAATGGACGTTCTGAACTCTGTTTGAATTTGGTTAAAATTGGTCCATGCAATTCTGTGGACTGGCTGTACAAGTTTTTGTATCCAATCCTGCTTAAAGTGATAGTTCAGCGAAAAAAAAAAATTCTGTCATCATTTTCTCACCCTCGAGTTGTTCCAAACTTGTAAAAATGAAAATATGTTCATAACAAAACTGGGGCACCATTTACTTCTATAGTATTATTTTTACCTACTGTGGAAGTCAATGGTGCCCCAGATCTGCTTGGTTACAAATATTGCTCAAAATATCTTTCTGTGTATTCAGCAGAACAAAGTAATTTATACGGGTTTGAGGCAAAGTAAATTGTAATAAAATTTTCATTTTCCTGTAAACTATCCTGTTAAGGGGTAGGAGATAGTTCCTGTTAAAAAAACCCATTAAACTTTCAGTGGTTATTAGGTGTGTTTGTGTAACTGTGAGATATTTACGTATTAAAAATATTTTGGTTCTTGGTCATCTTATCTTTTGCACAGGCCAGTCATCACATGGTTTGTGAGCATGGTTGAAAAACAGATAGCAGGCTTGGCGAAAACAACTTTTTAATAAAACCGCTCCTCAAATGTTTGTAATAAATCTTTTTTTGTCCTCTCCCGCAGGTGATATTCAAAGCCAAAGCAAAATATTCCCCGGAACTTAACAAGTACAAGTAAGAGACTTTCTTTTCTTGCTCGAGTGTTGTGTACAGTAAAATTATAAGCGTGACGGTTGAATAACAAATAAAGCCATGAAGAGCCTTGACTTCTTGAAATCTTGCTCAATTTTGCATTTTTTGACTTTTTTTAAGTGTACTATTCTCAATATACACATTTATTTTAAATAAATAATTCATCCAAAACACACTGTTGTTTAAGTTGCACAGTTCATGAGAGTTCTGGTTTTGTTTTTTTTGAATGCAAGTGAATGGGCACGACAGCTTTCGAGCTTCAAAAATGCCTTTAGGGTTGTTTTTTGAAGGTGGCTAGTTGTTTATATGATTTTGCATGCCTAATTTCAGGCATGCTGATGTCATACGACTTTTGTGTGTGTGGAACAGCCTGACTTTATTCCCAAAAACACTGGTCCACCCACAACTTAGTACGCAAATCTTGTTTAATCTTGTTTCATATTTAAACATGCCTCATTAAAATGTGTCACGGTAAGTCGAAAACATTACCTCGCGTGTTGTGACTTTATTGCGGTTTGAAATACTGTATAGCACATGAGTCATGTTGACTTTTAATGGCGCCTTTGGGAGCCTAACCTCCCCGAGTCTCAATCCTTTTTAGTGTATTGAAATAAACAGCTTGGAAATTGTGCTCAACCTGATTCCGTGAAATAAAAATAAATCATGCCGAAATTATGGTGTTAGTCAAGAAGTTAAAACCGGTGAACTGCTGTTTCCTATTTAGAGTTTCTTTTGCACAAATGTCAGAACATTAAAGAAGCCTTCATAAAGCATTTTTCTTTATTTTATGGACCATCAGTCTGTATAAATACGGGCTTTGATCGGGTGATTAGAGTCTGGTGAATGAAAAGCTTGGAGATGAATCTGCCCAGTTTGGTCTCTCGGAGGGATGTGCATGTGATGGCATGGAGGGGAAAGAGTGCAGGACTGACACAGCTCGAACCAGACGGCGCTTAGCAACGGTTTTATTGTGCTCATCAGTATGTCATTTAGAGGCTTTTCCAATGCTTTGCTTTAAGTGCTTTTCCGATGCTTTAAAAACACATGATGTGTCGTATTTCTACTTGCAATGCAAAGGTTACTGATTTCTAGAGAACATGCAGCGTACTGTGTATGTTTGGGCATTGAGCACAGGCAGAGCACATTAAACTTTACGTTGGCATGCATGGACCTCCACATATGATAAACCTTTAGCGTGAAGATACAAGTTTTATAGAGAAGTGAGGAGAAACCATAGAGCAGTTAGTCTTGATTTGTATATATTTGTAAATAGATGTGTAGATGCCGGTTTGTTGGAATCAGATACGTATGATTTAATTTATTGTATTTGTTCAGGGTTGTGTGTTTATTCATGTCTGACTGTACTTTTCTTTCCATCAGGGTGCCCTTGCGTCTGGGCTTTTTGCTGGCGAGTATTTTTTTCCTGGTGGTGAATGTAACGTGTGCCATGCTGGTTCAAGATGGTGCAGATGAGAGCCAGGTGAAAGATGCAGTACTTGCACGAGTGTTGGTCAACGACAGCCTCTTTGTGCTCTGTGCCATCTCGCTCGCCGTCTGTATCTTCAAAATCGCTAAAATGTCTTCAGCCAATGTCTACTTGGAGTCAAAGGTCAGTGGGCAAAGATCCTCTTTTGTTCCTACCTGGATTTGGGGTTTTTAAACTTGACAACAGCCTATTTTGTATACTATGAGACATTTGGACCATATCTGTATTTTGATTTGCATACCACTGTCTTGTTTTTAAGCTAATATGGTGGCTTACTTTGCATAGACATTACCATCATTTACCATGTATTAATTGGGATTTGTTTGATTACTTTGAATGGTAAAACAGTAGTCATTATTCTGTCAGTACAATCTAAAAGTGAACATTTTCGTGACACTTATCCAGGGGACATCTGTATGTCAGGCCACGGCAATTGGGGCGGCGGTCATCCTCCTTTACACCTCCAGAGCCTGTTATAACTTGGTGGTGGTGGCTCTTTCTCCTGAAGATCGACCCAGCCCGTTCAATTACGGCTGGTACAATGTATCTGACCAGGTAGGTCATACTACTGTATAATCCATAAACAATAACAAATACTTTTACTAAAACATCAAGTAGATAATTTAACTAACACAAGAAATTATAATGCAAGTTACCATGAGAACATACTGAAACTTTAAAAAAAGTTTTAAAAAAGCTCACCCCTCCCTTTTAAAACGCATAAAGAAGCTACGGTAGCTGCCACAGGACAAACATGTCATCGTCTGAGACGACGTAGTGACGACTCTATAGGCGGTTTCAGCAGTAACAACATAAACAAGCGGCTTTCATGGTCCACACGTAACTTCCGGTTATCTCTGCTGAGAATAAACAACAACAAAGTACTTTAAATGTAGTTCATTTATATAACAAGCAAAATAAACAACACGTAGATTACCTAGGAAACCAAAACATTTGTTATTTTTGACTAGGTATTTCTTCATGAGTTCAGTCAGTTTAGTCAGACCATTAAAAAAAAACCTGAAACCAGAAGTAAAGTCTGGACCAGGCGCGTATCACGTCACCACACGTGCATCCAGTGAAACTGTCTATAGAAAAGTTCGCCCATTTAGCGGGCGTGCACACCAAGCCGTTTTTAAGTTGGTGGCCATCGTTCAATTGTTTCCAATAAAAGCTCTGCGCTTTTCAAAAAGGCAGCATCTGGCGGTTTTTCCGCACTTAGCGCTGAACGCCGAGAGTTGAAAAATATTCAACTTTGGGTGAAAAGCTCAGCTCATCAAAGTCAGTTCTCACTTGGCCGTCCAATCACAGTGGAGGAGGGGTGGGATAGGGATAAACATCACAACAACCAACCAGCTACTCTTTCAACTAAAAGCGCTCAACTAAAAAAAAGCTGGCAGTCGGCGTCCGGCTGTCTTTTTCAGCTGTTTGGTGTGCACACCCCCTTAGGGCCTCTGTAGAAAAATGTAAGGTCTTTATACACCACTGAAATTATATTTATGTATATTATATTGCATTTCTCTCAGGAGATTCTCCTAAAAATCACACATGGCATCTTTAACGCGCTTGTGAGTGGCATTTCAGTATGAATGGAAGCTTTCCACCAAGGTTTTACTGAACGCTGGGGCAGTTTAAAACTAAACTCGTATCCCATAGCCCATAGTTTACATGAGTTCTTGGACCAAGCAGCAAAAGCAGCTCATCTAGGGTCTAAAATGCATGAAAAATCATCTTTCTAAAGTAAATTATTCCCTTTAACCTCAAGGAAAAGTAAGTGATAAGAAGTATGACAGTACTGAATATAGATATAGTGTTGATGGTGAATGAGATGAGGGTCATACATGCATTGGATGAGTGTGTATGTGAAATCTTTGCAGTATATGAAGACTTCATACAGTAGATGGCATAAAGTTGGTCAACTTTTTGAACTTTAACTGACCTAGATAAACATCCGAGAGATCACTGTTGACAGCACAGTGCAGCTGTTTGTGTAAATAATCAATGTTGTTTTCTCATACGTGTAAGAAGTGCAAATGTGTAACTCTATTATTCGTCTTATTGCTCATTTGCATATTGAATATCCTAGTAGTGTGATATTAAACTCCACATATACAACTGCATTTCCAACTTTATTAATTCAAACACTACGTCAGTGTCAAAGACAATTAATTCCGTATCAATTGCTTAATTAAACACAGATTATTTTGCCAGACTGAAACAGTCCATTTGAGGGATTTAGACGGATATGAGCTCTGCGGGGGAAAGGTTTTTGTTTTGCTATAAATAGCCCAGGCAAGGCTGCTGTGCAGTAAGCCGGCGGATGGATGGCTGACTGTCTGATGGTGACCTAGTTTGGGTTCACCTCTGAGATCGGCCAACGGGAAGACGAGGTTCCTGTCGAGTCATCTGACTCAGCTGGGTCTGTTTGGGTGCCTGTCTGTTTATGTTTTTCATAATGCCATTTTGTTCATCTCTTGTAAAGCCGTTGTTCGGATATGTTCGGTATTCCTTGTGTGTTGCTGGTATGGATTTAGGTCTGGGATTGTTTACAACATTCCTTGTCTTGAATTGGCTCTTTTTGCTTATTTTTTAGTGTTTATCCTTTGTTATGTTTGTCGTAGACCAATAGCTGTGCATTGCTCTTTACGTTTAAATAGTAGACTTTGTTTATTATTTATAATTTTATTCATAGATACTATATTTATTAAGAATATTGTATTGATGTGTGCGAGGCTGAAATAGTCATCATGTCTAACTATTCTGCACCTAGATGTTGTTCTTATATAGCAAAAGTATTGTTAATATGTTTTTAATCCCTTAACTTAAATCCTCTTTTTTTGGGGGGGGGTTAAAAAGGGTCGAGAAGCCTAATCGTGTTCTCTTTTTAAGGAACTTTTTCACTGAAGTGTCTGTAGTAATATTAAATAAAAAATAGTTATAGAAGTTAAAGTTTATTTTAATAAGTAAAAATTATGCAATACCAATAAGGTATATAGTTTATATCTAAAAATGATAAAACTGAAAACATCAAATGCCCAAAATGCTATAAAAATAAAGCCATAAATCTCAACTAGTTCTAATCCAAATTTCAAGTTAAAGGGGGGGGTGTATGATCTCTGAAAGCCAATGTTGACATGAAATCACCTAAACAAACACACCCCTACCCCAATAGAATCTGGACCTTCTTTTGATAGACCCGTCCCACACATACCCAACCCAGGCAATGATGTTGGTTAGTAAACACGCCCCTTAATACTGATTGGCTACAAGCAAAATCAAGCACCCCGCCTTTAAAATGACAAAATAGGTTTTTTGTCAAACTTTTAGTGGTTTTACCATCAAAGGCCACTAGGTGTCATTGGATTTCTGCATACTACTGTCAGAAATTAATAAATTATTGTCACTGGATTATTATTATTGCCAAAAGGTTTTGAAGTATAAAAACTATGTTCTTAGAGCTTTCCAATGCTATGATTTCAAGATTTATAATAAGATATTATAAATACAGTATTTGGTTGACTTACAGTTTCTGCACATAATACTTGATTTAAGAGAGGTTTTTTAACAAATATATATTACACAATTCACCTTTTCAGTAGTACTGTTAACCAAACGAATTGCGTTTCAATCAATTACTGTCTTGTTTTCATTTGCAAGATCTATCGATTTCACCATCTCCCAATCCATCAATATGATTAGAATAAGAAAGTTCTCTGGGTTAACTTTGTGTCTTTGTCTTTAGGCCGATGTGGAGAAGATCAATGGAGAAGCCTACGTGGTCTTCGGTGTCATTTTGTTCTTCTGGGAATTGCTGCCCACCAGTCTGGTCGTGTTGTTCTTCAGAGTGCAGAGACCCAATCAGAACCTGGTGAGAGTCTAATCCTGTCTCACGTCTCTAAACCCGACCGTCAATATCACAGCTGGACATTTACTCAATGACGACAGCCCGTGATCGGCTTTTAAAAGCCCCACAGGAAAAGCTGTTTCCCTGTCAGATAGAATTTATTTAGAGGTCTGCTTCAGTCGAATGCCTGTTTGCATAAAATAAATCCTGCAGTTATTTATATTTTGCATGCGTTGTTTCCACAGACGCCCAGTGGTATGATCAGCAGTCACAGCTTCAGTTCCAGGGCGTATTTCTTTGACAACCCTCGTCGCTACGATAGTGACGATGACTTGTCTAGAAACGCGTCATCACGAGGGGAGAGATGCAGGTTTGTATGGATAAATTCAAATGAATAAAAAATGAACAGGTAAAAGTAATTAGGAATTTCCTGTTGCTCAATTAGTAGAGCATTGCATTAGCAGTGCATAAAGGTCATGGTTCTATAAATAAGGTGTTTAAAGGGTTCTTCACAGCTATGCCATAGAAAAACCATTTCTTTCTTATCTTTTTTAAGATAAACATTACTTTAAAGGGACGCTCCACTTTTTTTTGAAAATATGCTCATTTTCCAGCTCCCCTAGATTTAAACACATGATTTTTACCGTTTTGGAATCCATTCAGCCGATCTCCGTGTCTGGCGGTACCACTTTTAGCATAGCTTAGCATAATCCATTGAATCTGATTAGACCATTAGCATCGCGCTCAAAAATGATTAAAGAGTTTTAATATTTTTCCTATTTAAAACGTAACTCTTCTGTAGTTACATCGTGTATAATGATATTACGCAGCGCCCGAAAATAGTCCCCTTGGTAACTTTCAATAGCAGGGGACTATTTTCGGGCATTGCGTAAAATCATTGCGCCTCCTGCAGCCATGGTAGGGCAGCAAAGTCCTTGATTATAACGGCAGAATGAGAGTATAGTTCCTAGCCATATCGGCATAGAAAATCGCAACAGTTAATTTTCCGTCAATCTTAGTACACTATGTAACTACAGAAGAGTCGAGTTTTAAATAACTCTTTGGTTATTTTTTAGCGCGATGCTAATGGTCTAATCAGATCCAATGGATTATGCTAAGCTTTGCTAAAAGTGGTACCGCCATACCCGGAAATTGGCTGAATGGATTCCAAACGGTGAAAATCAAATGTTTAACTCTAGGGAAGCAGGAAAATGAGCATATTTTTTAAAAAGTGGACTGTCCCTTTAAAGGGATACCCCAGCCAAATATCAAAATTACTCAACCTCAAGCAATCCAAGATACATATGTCCATCATTAAGCAAGCACATTTGAGATCAGGGAACAACTTCTTGACAAAAAAGTGCATTCATCTCTCACAGAGGTAATCCACACAGCTCCAAAGGGTTAATAAAGATCTTTAACAGGTAATCGATGCTATTGTGTAAGAAATATATATTTTAAACTTTATTAACTGTAATAACTTGCTTCCGGTAAGGACGTCATCTTGGATTCTCGCACGAGTTTTAGCATAGTGACACTCGCCAATCGCAACTCCAAGATGGCATCGTTACCAGAAGCTAGTTTATAAAGTTTAAAGTATGGATATTTTTCTTAAAACAATCGCATCGATTACCGGTAGAAAACCTTTATTAACCCCTTTGGAGCTGTGTGGATTATTTCTGTGAAGAATGGATGCACTTTCTTGGGCAAGGACATTTACTTAAATAACTCTAAATGTGTTAATCTGAAAGGAGATGGACACATGTATAATGGAGCAGGGGTGGGGAACCCTGGTCCTGGAGGGCCACTGTCCTGCAGAGTTTAGTTCCAAACCTAATTAAACACACCTGAAAATCTAATTCAAGTCTTCAGGATTACTTTGAAATTAAATTCAGGTGTGTTTGATGAGGGTTGGAACTAAACTCTGCAGGACAGTGGCCCTCCAGGACCCAGGGTTCCCCACTCCTGGGCTAGAGTATTGCTTTAAAGGTTCTTTATGGAACCATTTAGCCCAAAGTACTTTCTCTGTGGCATCATGAAGCACCTTTATTTTAATTTATGAGTGTTCTTTTACGAGTGTCCGTGTAAAAATGTATTCATTCATCATTAAATAATGCTCAGGTCAATCCGAATGTACTTTGACATCCTGAAAATTAGGTGATCTAAATATGTCTTCACTTCTGTTTTCCAGCAGTATCGCGTCATCCACGCCGCAGACGGGTCCAGGTTGGTACGGCTCGATCAAGAGGAACAGCAGCCTGACGGGGATCCCTCACCTGCTGAATGGACCCCAAACCTCAACCGCCCCCCTCCTCTTCGCTTACGGCAACATTCAGACCAATCAACACCACAATTACTATTCCACCCCCCAAAATTACTACTCGCCCACCCAGACACACTACGCCACCCCTCAGAATTAACGCTGAGGAGATGGCTCTAAGACCACAGGACACCTTTGAGCAGCGCTTGTGGTTGTCTTCCCCTTTATTCAATTGACCCGCCCTCTACGAGGCATTGGCCCAGCAAGCGCAGCGATCTAAAACTTCGGCACATGGACACTCCTGCGAGTTTGGATGTGGTTTTTGCACTTATTGTGGGCCTGTATTTCATATTTGGAGGAATAGGATAACAGGTGTTGAACGCTTTGTACATACTGTACGCACTCTTTGTGAAAGAGCCTCAAGGTTTTTGAAGACCAAGTGACAGAACGTCCTAGAATTCGTAATTTTCTGTATCTGGTGTCGTGGTACTGGGACCCAATATGTGCACTACACATGAAATTCATGTGATTCTCTCTTTAATGTTTTTTTTTTTTTTGACATGTAATTACTTTGCCAAAGAGCCACGTTTAAATCCAGGCTATTCCCTCCATGTTACAGTAAATATCCTCAGCAGATTTCCTAAATGTGGAGAACGTGAGAGGTGAGAAATGCATTGTGATTTTGTCCTGGACTGACGCCTATGGTGTATTTGAATGTATAGGGCACGAATAGAAGACTAATTCTACTTACACTGTCTAACGTTGAGGTACTTTCAGTGAAGATCATTTCAAACCGACTACCCGCGTATATTTAGTGATATGCATATCCAGTTCACTGTATCAAACATATCATTCTCTCGAAAGGTGCCATCATTTAATTTTCTCAGAGAAAACGTGTTGCACAAAATCGATGTTTGTATCGTGATTTATAAGCTTTACATCATCATTCCTTTACGATTGTATTTCATCTGGCTTCCCCGAAAATGAATTGTTTAGTTTTTTAGCAGAAGAAAAATATTTTTGGGCTAATTTTATCATTTCATTTGCTTAAAAACAATCATTTGGCTAAAGCAATCATTAGATGGGTCCATTTCACTTTCAATGTTTTAGAGAGCTTATATTACATACAATGTATAAGTTGTTAATGGCTATGGAATACAGCTATGGCCAAAAACTGGCTAATCTTTGATTTAAGGGTAGGTTTGGCGGTAGGATTAGGATGAAAACAGCACTCATCTGTCAAATTTTTGCCCGTAGCTGTATCCATCCCAGACTTACACATCTGCTCTAAAATTGGATGTTTTTATGTTTCTGTATTATTTTAACTGTAATCATGCTGGGTTTTGTTTATCTGGTATGAAAAAGTGGTGAATGATTTTATTGAATATTTTAAGTCCGCCTCGAAACACTTTATTCCCTAACTTGTTTTCCAGCTGTTGTGTAGCATGTGTGTAAAGATATTCAGGTAGGACTGAACAGTTGTGAGAGATCAATGCTGATTTATAGTTGAAGGGATTGCGGTCCATTCGACATGATTCAGCGCCATTTCTTGGCATAAACGAGAGGTTGTGTATGAGTTTTAAGTTATAAATGCGAGTCTGGTTTGAAAAAAATGTTACTGTGAAATTTAATGATTCTTGTGTCTTGCGAAAGAGCAAGTAAAGCCTTTTATTATGATTTTTAAAAAATGTTTTGTTCGTGGCCCATGAATGTAACTTGTTTACCCGTGGTCATAAACTATTAAAGATGTACACAAGTGCTACCATTAAAAAATGTTTTATTGCACTGTTTAAAAAAGGTATTTGTCTCATTGTCTTGGTTGTTTTTTATGTTAAACTCACTGTAATACATATAATTTTTAAGTATAATCAATTTGGATATACAAGTAAATTCAACTTTCAACCTTTTAAATCTTGACTAGTGATAAGTTCTTGTATCAGCGCCATGTTGCATTCATGCCAGTTTAATGAGCCCTTGTTGCCATGAGCAGTGACTCCAGTGAATCGCGTGAGTCCAAGATGGCGTTGTTACCGGAAGCTAGTTGTTATAGTTTATAAAATTTGAAATATGGATATTTTTCTTACACAATCACCTTGATTACCCACAGAAGACCTTTATTAACCCCTTGGAGATGCATGGATTACTTCTGTGAAGGGGGGTTTAGTCAGAAGTTGTTCCCAGTTTTCTCCCATTATTGGAAAGGGGTAATTTTGATATTTTGCTGGAGTATCCCTTTAAAGGAAAACACCAAAATTTTTCAATATTTTACTTTGTTCTTATATCAATTTAGACAAATTAATACATACCTATCTTTTATCAATGCGTGCACATAATCTTTGTACAGGGCCTCTTGAATGTATTAGCATTTAGCATAGCCCCATTCATTCCTTATGATCCAAACAAACGTTTTATTTTGTGTTACCATACTTACTCGTGTAACTACTCATGTAACAGACTTAAAATAGGGAAAACATGGAAATGTTTGGTGGCTTCTAAATTCATCCCTGTTTGGATCCTAAGGAATGAATGGGGCTAGGCTAAATGCTAACACATTCACGACACGCTGTACAAAGATTAAGTGCATGCATTGAAAAAAGATAGGTATGTATTAATTAATCTATGTTGAGGTAAGAACATAGTAAAATATGAAAAAAAGGTGGTGTTTTCCTTTAAGTTGAAATTACTTGTGAATCCAAGTTGATAACACTTAAAAAATAGAAGCAAACTAATTTACAGCGTAACTGACTACAGTTGTGTTGTTGAGTAGTGTATGTTGCAGCTATATCAATAAAAAATACAATTACAAGTAAAAAAAAAAAAGTTTGCAACAAAAGTACACCTTAAATATAACCAAGCTTACAGAAAAAAATTAAACACCAAAAATTTTGTTTACATTGTTAAAAAATTACGATTTATAGCACATTTTTAAACTCTAAAACCGAAAACATTCCTGTATCTTGTGTTTTTGTTTTAAAATTCCAGCGTGCATTTCTCTGGAGAACCCAACTCTAATTGTGTTTCTGTTTCTTGGCTGAACTTCTGGCCACAATTGAATTTGTAGTGGTTAAGTCAAATTGAATCCTTGGAAACAGAATAAATTAGGGCAGAGTTCCTTGTGAATCAGAGGTCTACTGTCCAGAGAAAATATCCCAATGTCAAAGTTTGATTTCGCTCTGCATTATAATCCTTTGGAAGAGCTTTGCTTTAGTAGCTCATAAGGTCATGGGTTTGAATCCAAGAAACACACTGATATAAACGTCTACTTTGTAATGCACTGTTAGTCACAAGCATCAGCCAAATGCAAAAATATAAATTATGAGCTGATGAATTCAGGTTTAAATTAAAACATTTAGGGGCGGTTTCTGAGATGGAGCTTATCCTAGTAGCAGGCTAAAATGCTCATTTGAGTTGTACTAACAACTTTACATATATCAGTGCCATATTGTTTTATCTCAAAATGCACATCAGTAATGTTTTATTGTAAAAAAGTGTTGGAATAAACAAAACCCTGTCTGGGAAACTGACCCTTAAACTTTTAAATGCTACACCCTGAATCTTAAGACTAAAGAGTAAGCCGATAACAATCCTAAGGTTATGAACTCCATACTCAGAAATCACATATTGTACCGATGAAATGTGTACCTTCAGTCACTTTAAATAAAAATCTGACAAATAGATGTGATACAGAGATGCAACACACAGACTAAAACACAAGAGCATAAAAAAGTCAGGAATGTTTATGAAAATCAATTATGATGCACATAATAATGCACATAGTTCAGTAAATATACTGTAAAAAATATTTTGCTTCTTTAAAGTACAATCAAATTGGCTAATACAACTTATTATTAATATTTTCAAATATTACATTTTTTTTTAAAGAGATAGTTCACCCAAAAATAAAAATTCTCTCATAATTGTTAAAAACCTGACAGAATTTACATTTTTGGGTGAACTATCCCTTTAAATTATATAATCTTTTCTCAATAAGTTAAGCATTTTCAATTTTTTACTTAGTTTTCAACTCAACTCTTATGTTTTTAATAAGTTGAAACGAAAGCCAATATGATTGCACTTTAAATTTTGTACTTTAATAGATGTACTTGAATATTTCAGTCATATCTCAATGAAGAAATAACTTAAAAAATCTGCAAAATATACAAACATTGTGATAAATTGTGATGTCAAAATTTGATACAAATGTGATGAATGTAAACCATTTTGAACTATATAATTATGAATAAGAAAGCTTTTTGAGTTCCTGTAAACTTTCACTTTGGGATGCCAAATACAATACCTTCCTATGCAAGTAATACATTTAACAAACATATATTTTCATGTGTAATAGTGCAGAATAATTCCACATAACAGTGTTGAGACTAAAGTGCTCTGTTCCTTCAGGATACAACAAATCTAGGAGTTCATCTATAAAACCCGTTTCTAAGGGCAAACATTTATCGATCCTGAAGGCGACAACTGTGTCATGATTAATAAGTGTGCTTGATTTCTTTCCGTCACTGTTTCAGCTTTGACAACAACGATCGAAAATTCTCCAATTCTCTGACACTTGTGGAGATTCTGAAACAACAACAACAACAAAAAACAATGTTACCAAAAGCCATTCGAACACGTAATGATCTCTGAAAAGCTATTTTCTGAATGATGTACCTTCCGAAAGCATTAAACAGAGAGACGATCTCCTGCCGACTGAGCTGAAAAGAGGGACTGGTGTTGCTTGTGCTGGGCATGGTTTCTATTTGCCTTTCTGAGAAGAGGATTTTCAGAGCTGTTCCCAGGCCTTGTGTCTACAATAGACGTTCATAGTCGTTCACATATCAATGCAACTGGTTGTTACATTCAAACACTCTTTTTACAAGCAAGTTAAATTGTTATATTACCTGCAATTTGCCCCAAAGTCTGCATTTAAAACATTCGACACAGTCCATGATCCGTGAGATGTTCTTAAAGGTGAGCTTAAAGTCCTCCTAATGCCAGGACAAAGAAGCAACTTTATTAACATATGCATTTATGTGACAGGGTTAATGCATGTTTCAAGAGACACTCACTTTTAGTTTCATAGCTTCCTCTGTATTTCCCGCAAATAGTGTGGTTTCATCGAAATGCAGTGGAAACGTTCTATAAATAAAGAATAAGATATAAAATATTCAACTTAAACATTAAAATCACCCTGTGTGTAATGTAATTATGATACAAGGATTATCCGTTTGAATTTACATGGTCATAGTATTAAAGATAAAAAGGTTATATTTTTACATAATGCAATTTATATTGTATACGATGACAGGCTGGGTCACATTTGTACCTTGGTGGTTTTATACTTTTCATGCAATTCTCTTACTTTGCCACTTGGAGGAGCTCTAAAAGCATTTTCTTGTTTTCTGCATCCTGCACTGGCTGACCGGTGTAGAAATGGAAGGAGGGATGCTCGAAAAAAGGGAGGACTTTTGCCAGAGCACGCAGTTCAATGAGGTACAGAAAGTAGAGGTTACGTAGTCTCTTTGGCCCCTCCCCTTTTGTCAGCTCCTCGTCAAACCTCACCTGGAACTCGGAGACATTGTGACCCCACTGCATCTCGAACCAGTTCTCTATGCAATCGAAATCAAAACATTTCAGACACAAAGGTCACAAAGTGATTTCAAGTGTCTACTTTTAGTCAAAGGTTCTAGAGAAAATCTAGTGGCATTTCTATCAATAATAGAATCTTGAATTTAGGGGGACATTTCAAAATCCTTTTTTTAACATGTAATATCTTAGGTGTCACCAGAGTACATATGTGAAGTTCTAGCTCAAAATACCATATAGGAAACTTTTTAAGGGGCGGTATTATCCCCTTCTGACATCACAAGGGGAGCCAAATTTCAATTATCTATTTTTTTAAACGTTTGCAGATAATGGTTTACCAAATCTAAGTTACTGGGTTGTTCTTTTTCACATTTTCTAGGTTGATGGAAGCACTGGGGACCCAATTATAGCACTTAAAGGCGGGGTGCATGATTTAATTAAAAAAAAAACACTTTGAAAAAAAAAGAGTCGGGCCGAGTACCAAAACACACTTGTAGCCAATCAGCAGTAAGGGGCATGTCTACTAACTGACATCGTTGCCTGGGTTGCGTATGTGTGAGGCGGGTCTATCAAAAGAAGGTCCAGATTCTATTGAGGTAGGGGCGTGTTTGTTTAGGTGATTTCAAATGTCAGCATTGGCTTTCAGAGATCATGCACCCCACCTTTAAACATGGAAAAAGTTAGATTTTCATGATATGTCATCTTTAAAGATCCACTGTGTAGATTTTTAGTGGCATCTAGTGGTGGGAATGTGAATTGCAACCAAAGGCTCAGTCCACAGCTCACCTCTCCTTTCAAAACGCATAGAGAAGCTACAGTGGGCTCCACAGGACAAATACATTGTCGTTTAAAACAACATAGGCCCTGTCACAAATGGCGCACTTCATGTGGACTTTCGGTCTTGTGGCCTTAAATTGCACATGCTCACTTAGTCTATGAGTCCGTAGGGTGTCCCATCTGTCATTTTTATGCTTTGAAGTGTGCTCATCAGCGCCCCCTTTGCCCCTTTGATGCACTGCAGATGGCTTTGCACACTTTACCAACCCAGAAATCCTTGCGAAAGAGCAATCAGAGCAATCAGACGATGGAAGGGAGGAGTTCACACTGACGGGCAACTTCTCGTCCTATTTCCGGCGTGACGCTCGAGTCTGTCCAAAATACGACTCTGGTGCACCCACGTGGACTCGCATTAAGGGTCCCTATAGTCTGCACTCTATGATGTCATCAAAGTGTGGACTCTGAGGAGGACCACAAGTCCGTAGTGTGCCATTTGGGACAGGGCCATAATGACAAACATGCTCTATAGAATAGTTTGTCTGTTTAAGGCTTCTGTACAAACATAACAGCGACTTCCATGTAAGGGGACCTGCAGTGTATGTATGTACTGTAAATAGAAACGGCTCATTCTAAGGTAATAAATACTGTGTTATGTAACATTATGTAAGGTCTTTATACACCACTAATAATAAAGTTATGTATATTTTATTGGATGTCTGTCAAGAGATCCTTCTAGAAGTTACACAATGCAAAATGTTTAGTTTGTTTCTATCTGATAAAAGAACTTAATGAAAATAAGGGATTCACCATCTAGAAGGTATCTGGCACTCAGGTGTACGTTTATACTGGAATGAAGTCCTGAAATCAGCCTGAAGAAAGCTCGCTTTTCGACACATAAACCTAGAGAAATCAACAACGAATAATGATTACAAAATAAAAACTTGATTTAGTGAAAAAAACTTACTTTTTGTGCAGAAACTTACCTTCCAACCAACGGTGGAATCCCTGACCTTACAGTAAATAAGAAGTATGCTTGTCAGTTTCTAGCTGAAGAAATAACAAAACCTTGTATTGGAGAAATGTAATATTACCATCAATGTCTCCTAAAGGAAAAGAGGGAAGAGAGAGATCAGATTGCGAAAAAGACAAAAAAATGCCAAGAATACATATAAATAATAGATGCTTACCGCTGTTAGACATCAAAGGATTCAGTGGACGTTTAACTGAATACGGTCTGTAAGTTTAAGAAAACACAATGGTGATTTTTACAGGACTTGTGAGCAAAGGTTAATGTTATGGTAGCTGTTATCGTGACGTTTTACTTGAAACAATTCTCCTCGTATATGCTGTTCCATATCCTCCATGCCTCTGGTCCTTTATAACCTGTGAAGCGCTCAGGGTTCAACAGGAGATCGACATACTGTGACTCAGGGGAGTCTTCATCTAAAAAATAAATATATAAATAAATCAATGTTTGCTGCCTTTTACATACAAATGATATGGTATGGTATGTATTTGCTATTTATCAGACACAACAGATTAAAAGCAAGTTACCAACTTACCATCCAACATGCAGAAACGGTCAGACTCATCATCATGTTTCTTCCATTCACTTAGCGCCTGACGCGTCTCATCACTACACATTCAAACACGGAGTAAGAACTCACATAATTTTGCAACATGATAAAACTAAGAGTATTCTGGGTGTATGGACAGTAAAAAAAACTTTTTTTGAAAATATGCTCATTTTCCAGCTCCTGTTTTATTGAATATATTTGGCGTAAGTTGTTGTTTTTTGCGTAAACTGTCCTTTTAAGTTGTACAGTAACCCAGTGTCTCCCAACCTTTTTTCTGCCACGGCACAGTTTTGATAAGTAAAAAAAAATCATACAGCACACCACTTTCATAATAAGCATTAACAGAACTGCACAAACCTGTATTGCAATGCTTAAAGGTGACATAGAATGATTGAACGGGGTCTTTATCCTTGTTCTGTGATGTGACATGTAGACAAAAAATTAGTTTGGGTCTGTAATGCCTTAGAAGCTTCCTAAAAACCTCTCTCAGATAGCTCTATTACGGTGGGGGATTTTAAACAAGTGTTATTGCAAATAACTTGCAATCTCATTACTGATTGGCTGACTTTGCTGCCACTCAAAAAATGTAGCCAATTATTTTAAAGTGGAGGGGCAGTGAGATGCCCGTGATGTCATAAGCATCAGTTTTTCAGATCGGGCCATTTTCTGGCTGACATTTCTAAAAGAGGAATTTCTATGAGACTGAGATGTTTAGCATGTCTGCACTTTTTGTATGTTCGTGAATGCGGGTAAACTACCATTATTTAACAAAGACAAAGTAAAAAATTTTTTTCATTCTCTGTCCCCTTTAAATGATTTGTTAAACGGGAGTATTATACTGTATTAAATTTAGTACTCGCATTTAATGTGAAACTTGATCTTGTTTTGATGAACACAAAGGTGATATCCTGGCTGAAATTGTGACACACATCTGTGACCAACTCAGAAACCTGGTAGTTAGCTTCGAGCGGTTTCTCAAACACTGTGGCAGTGTTATTTTCCACGGCACACCAAACAAGCGGTCACGACACACTAGTGTGCCCCGGCACAGTGGTTGGGAAACACTGCAGTAACCAATAACAAACAGCATGTAAGAAACATATGTAATACCTTAGGGAAGCATTGACAGCTCCGAGTTTCTCTGCCATCTCACACCGTTCTACATCCTGATCGGCTTCTGCCGAATACTATAATGAAACAGGAAATATTCAGCACTAACATGTTTGAAAATACACTACATCACTTTCTTATTTACACTAAAGTGAACACACTTACCTTATAACTGCTGGATTTAATGCTCTCGGGTACTTCATCCTAAACAGAAAGAGACACGGTTCATCTTTTGTTCCAAAGTCTTTAATATAATATAAAGTGATACAATAAAAACAGCTTACAGGTGTGCATGGTTTCACAGCACAGTATTTAAGTCCACACTGACTGTGATCGGTCCAGAATGGACACGGGTTGTTTAGATTCACCTGGTGATTATATTACCAAATGTTAGACACTGAAAAATCACAGGAAGAGGGCAAAACAACAACAAAAAACACACACACAAAATATTTTTGTTAATGTTGTTATAATGTCCGTGAAAACAACCTTGTAAAACCTGAAATAATCAGATGAAAGCAGTTTTTGCAGTTTGGGAAAGATCTCTCTATTGTTGAAACTGTCAATGGTCTCAACATCACATGCGCAGTCATCCAGGGTTCCAGTAACCTGCAACAAACATTATATTTCTCTATTACACATAGGAAAGTGGTATTGAGATTGTATCACATTGTATTATTATATTTTGATACACCATAGCACACAATGATTGCCCTATTCAGTAACGTGGTATCTATATGGTACTTTAAAGAATACAAAAGTTGTTTTTTAAAGAATGCTATGCTACTACCACGCATATCCAACAAACCACGACATACGACGTTCCCGTTTTTGAGAAATAAATGATGTGTTATATCGTGCCTGTTGTTGTGGATGATAAACTCTCACCTTACAGAAACACCTGTTCTCAGCTGACCCTCCTGTTGTCACGTGGATGCTAGCCAGCGCAAACGCCAACAACGTAAAGAATTTCATTATTAATTCTGTAAGAAAATGTTGATCTGTTAGTCCACTGTTGTCTTCAAAAACTCGTTGTGAGGATGTGGTCTATCGCGTTTTGTGTAATATCTACTTCCAGTGATTCACTGGAAGTTGTATATAGCGTCACTGGAGGTCTGTTTCACTGCATGCTGCGCAACCGATCTGATTGCGACATCAAAGTACCGCGAGAGCACTTCAGCTGGCTCGCTCTCGCGATACTGTGATGTAGCATGCCGAAGCCTCTGCGCAGCACCGCATGAGGTCGATCACACGTCACCTCTCAGATCACTTCCGATTCAATCAAACGCTACGTGAACTACGTGACTATGCGATATGACCATGCGCTTTAATTGACAGTCAATTTTCTATTAGTCATTGTCAACATCGTCTGTTACAAAATATGACTAAAACAAAATTAATATATTGTTTTATAATTTACACTTCATATACTGCCACGCCACAACAAAGCACAATGGCGCAGATTTATTTGAACACCGAAGGCACGGTCCAGATTTTCTGAACTCATCTCGACAGATGAAATTTTTCAGGATGAAGTAAAATACTATAAATAATTCCAACTAGTAAGCCCTACTTTTTCCTATACATGAATATAGCACGACATTAAAGTGTCCACAAGATGACGCTAATGTTTTGTATACAGCCCGTGTGGCGTCAATATTGTGAATGAAACAACCTTGAGGATAGTACATTTCTATAGTAAATATAGTAAAATTCAAGCCGCACGAAATATAAATACTAAAGTATTAAATATTTATGACTATTTGCAGTGCAATATAACTAGATAAACAACTATGTGAAACTTATTTTGGATATTAAATATATAATTTGTAAAGCTTACAAATGTTTAAATCTTTTTAATGTAGATAATCTCTAATATTGGTTCTATCTATCTATCTATCTATCTATCTATCTATCTATCTATCTATCTATCTATCTATCTATCTATCTATCTATCTATCTATCTATCTATCTATCTATCTATCTATCCTGTAAAGGAGAAGCGCCATCTGATGGACGGTATTTACTACTGCAACGCGCCTCGTTGCAGTTCAAGAATTCAAGGGCGGAATCAAATGTATCCCCGTTTCCTTTTCGACACTTTGTAACCCACTTTCATCAGCGAGGCAAAGTTACTATGTAACTTTTTAAAGCAAAAACAAGCGTGTAAGTCTAAACTATTTACAACCAACAGATCATCGACGGACTAAACTTTTTAGCTACCGTGCCTCTCTTAAAACACTGTCAACAAAACTAAACCTTCGCTCCAATATCGTCGGGTTTGATGTGGAAACCTATTTCCCTAAAACTCCCTGATCCGTCGTCTCCTGTAGGACAGGCAACACGATCTCCTCCTAACTCTATTCTCTATTTTTGTGCTTCCTTGTGCTGCCAAGCCCCTGACGTAATGCTCCGTGTTAATTATTAGCATGTGGGAAGTGATGCCGAGACTCTCCTCTGCTGCTTAAACAAGAGCGACTGACTGCGGGGAGAAAAACCTCGTCATGATGGCAAAACACACTGACCCAGAGTGAAGGGACACCCGCTCCCCGTCCCGTCTTGTCCCGTCCTGCGATCAGCACCCATGCAACTGCGCCTTTAGGTGAGTTTACTTTGTATTATTTTTAGGAAAACCTAATTTGCAACCTAGTAGAGCCAGTTTTTGCCTACACTGTAACTTTGATACAAATTGCGTATGGGGGTTTATAAAAATGGAAACCAGAAAGTTTTGTATCAAAAGTTTTTCGCTTGTTTATAATTATTAAGAATTTGGAGTGTGGTTCCGTTTATGGGATAAGTTACCATCCGGACTGCTGACCCGGAGTGGGAAACACAAGATCTGGGAGTTATGAAAACTAAAATTGAACAGTGTGTAGACTAGGGAACACTCGTGCAGCAAGCAACACTTTTGGGAATGTTCTGGACAGCCTGGGATTCACTCCCAGTTATTATATGAGTAGTTCGGGCTACTAGTTAAATCCCGCCGCGTCACACAAACTGAAAGACAGCGGTTTCTTTTATTTATTTTTTTGTTATTATTTTTAAGATTTGTATTTACATTTGAGTTTTTTATTAAACGCATTTGTAGTTAAGTGCATGTCATTGGGGTCACATTTTAAAGATAGTAGTACAGCTGCAATAATGCGGAGTTCGCGGTTTATCGTCGATCAACGTAAGCTCGTGCTATTAACCGACGATCGATTCGTCACTCCACAGTATTAGTGAATAATACTGAGTGATGTTTTATTTTAACCTCTGGTTTTTGACGAGGGGAAAGTGGGTTCGTTGATTTTGTTTGGTTTAAACATCACGATATTTGCCATATCGTTATCGGGTGCCGTCTAAACTTGAAAGCTGAAGCAACAGGGATCCCATAGGCATGGGTTATGAAATCGTCCTATATATAAAGAGTCCTTTAGGGTGAAGTAGAAGCACACTTCTGAATTTGTTTCGTCTGAAGTACAGACTATGTATGTCGTCCTGTGTATAGTATGTGTGACTTCTTTGTGTATATGTTTCTTCTGAAGTCCGTTTTACTTTCACAGGTGGATGATAAAAGATGTTTTCTGTTGAAAATGCCATCTGGACAGACACTGCATGCTGGAGGAAAGCTGAGGAATAGTTTGTAAGCCCATAGGGATTCCCTACCACCAAGCCTAAGACCCAAGAACGAAGAACGAAGATGCGACACATCGGAACCCAATAGAGTAACATCTCAGATGGCTATTTTCATATAAACCTCAAAGTAAAAAGGGAAACTCGAGTGTTATTTTTGGATACATCTCCATGGTGAGACTCCTTTGAGCTGCAAGGAATCACAGGCGCTTAGGAAGGAATCCAGAGAGTCTTGGCCATCTTCCGTCTCTAGAAAACCCAGTCTTGGTGTCCCGTGCCACCCCACTAGATCATGATGTTTCGTGACCAAGTGGGAGTCCTCGCCGGCTGGTTTAAGGGGTGGAATGAATGCGAGCAGACGGTGGCGTTATTGTCGCTCCTCAAGCGCGTCAGTCGTACCCAAGCGCGCTTCCTGCAGCTCTGTTTGGAGCATTCCTTGGCCGACTGCACCGAGCTTCATGTTCTGGAAAGAGAAGCCAATAACCCAGGTCAGTACCGAGGTCCCTTCTCTTCGCTAGCACTGACACCATGGCAGCAGTTGGTTTCGGGCTATATACATAGGTGAAGAACAGGTGCACCAATACTGCTACTGCTTTCTTGGTTCATGGGTCGTTCTTCTTTTTCCTAAGTGTTGGCTGCACCCATAGGGGTGATGAGGGGTTGATGGCACTTTTGGATCTGTGTAGCTGGTCGGTTTATTTTGACCCCACCTGTACTTTAAAAGCATATCTCAGATTTCTGTGGTGAAGAACTCAATTTAAGGTAGGGCTTCAATCTGGTTTGTTGCATGAGGTGGGTGACTATAGAAACAAGTAGCTTGGTAACCAAATAAACCAAGAGTATGTATAGGATTTACTTATGCATGTGAGTAGACTAACAATGTGCTAACTTCTGACATCTCCATCTTATACATGAATTTAGGGTGACATGGGAAACCAATCAGGATTTATAGTAGGAAACATAAAATGACCAACTTTATCTTGCAGTAGTGTGTTTTGTATTTTATAACACAAGGGTATCAAACGGTGGGTCAGGACACACATGTGGGTCGCATTGTGGGCTAAGGTGGGTCATGTTAAGTCGCATGGACATTGTGGTGAATTGAAGTTTTAAGCTTTATAGGGGTTTGCTCCTAGTGCTGGTGTGCCTACTGAGATTAAAGCTGTGTGATGGGTACAACCCGTATCAGGATCTCTTGTGAAAATCTGGATGGTGCATTTCTGCTGTTGGACTCTTACTTGCTTTCTCCATGGCAATGAGTTACTATGTTGTTATTGCCAGGGTTTATTTGCATGTGCGTATTTGGTTGTCACCTTTGGAATGAATGCAGTGAAAATCATTGTGTGTATGTGTGTGTGTGTGTGTGTGTGTGTGTGTGTGTGTCTGTGCCTGCCTACCTGTGCTGTATTGACCTTAGGCAATGTGATTGTGCCTATGTCAGCTTACTATTACTCACCAGACAGAAGGATTCTTTGGTTAATCAGCATGTTTTCATTCATTCAGGCAGACGTCTGGTTTAGCTTCAGCCCTTATTAAGTATATCAAACAGAACGTACTTTAGGCAATATTTTTTGTGGGTTTTTATGTGAAGGTTGAGTTTCGACTTGTTTAGCTCAGCCAACTCTTAACCTACTGTACCTGATATTGATATTTACATAGTTTTCGAATCTTTTAACTCGGGCGTGGTTTTGTATTTGTAAGTGATGTGGGGAGTTGCCATCATTTTCTACTGTATTGTAAAAATGTAAATGTAAAAAGGCTAACAAATCTGTCATTCTATCTTTGAGATTTTTCTTTATTTACTGTAATATTACTATACAGAAATAAAAACGGTTCCTGTGGCTTAATTGGTCGAGCATTGCATATGTGTTTGAAATAGGGATGCACCGCTACAAAATTTCTGTGCCAATACTAGGGATGCTAAACAATTAATCGCGATTAATCGTTAGCAGAATAAAAGTTTTTGTTTACATCATATATGTGTGTGAACTGTGTATAATAAATTTGTATAAATAAATGTACACAAATGCATGTATATGTTTTAGAAATGTTTACATGTGTATATACATTTGTATATTTATGTATAATTTATATTATATATAAATATAAATACTTAATATATACATTTTCTTAAAATTATACATGAATGTGTTCATATTTATATACACATTAAATATATACATATTTATTATACACAGTTTACACACATATGTGATGTAAACGAAAACTTTTATTCTGCTAACGATTAATCGCGATTAATTGTTTAGCATCCCTAGCCAATACCGATATTTGATTACTAGAATGACAACTGCCAATAGTTTTGCTTTTTACTTCTTAGAAGTGCAGACTAGTGTACAAACTTCAGTTCTGCTGTCATTGACTAGGTTTACTTGTAGACCAATAATGTTATTATTTCCAATATAAAGAGTAAGAACTTAATCACAGTAAAATGTAGGGCTACTTGATTATAGGCAAAATCATAATCACGGTTATTTAAATAAAAAACATAACCGTGGTTATTTAACACGATTACTCTGTGAGTTTGAAAACATGCATTTATTTAACCTTTTTATTAAAGGTATAGTTCACCAAAATATGAAAATAATGTCATTAATGGCTCACTCTCATGCTGTTCCAAACTCGTAAGACCTCCGTTCATCTTCTGAATACAGTTTAAGATGTTTTAGATTTAGTCCGAGAGCTTGTTGACCCTTCATTGAAAATCTACGTATGGTATACTGTCCATGTTCAGATAGGTAATAAAAACATCATCAAAGTAGGCCATGGCTCAGTTAGAATGTGTTGAAGCATCGAAAATACATTTTGGTCCAAAAATAACAAAAATTACGACTTTATTTAGGATTGTCTTTTCTTTCGCGTCTGTTGTGAAGCGCATGCGCGAGACTAAAGTCACGTGACTGCAGTGACTCGGATGACGTGTTATCCTCAGACATATTTGCAAGGTTTTTTCAAACTTACAGTGTGCGTCTCCCTCACACTGTAAACGAAGCCCTGACGCCTAAAAAAAAAACTGCTGGGGCGCACCAGATAACACGTCAGCCGTGTCGTACGTCATCCGTGTCATTGCAGTCACATGACTTTAGTCTTGCGCATGCCATAACCTGGGGCAGGGCAATCAAAGGGGCGGGGCGTAAACATAATGGTGAAGATAATATTTTAATAAAAACACTCAAAACTTCATTTTGAAGAAACTATGACAGAAAAATAAACACATTGGCTTCACAGCATTACACGGTCGGCGGGTTGCCGCGGTGGACTTTATTTTTAAATAATGTATGGTAACATTACTGATGTCATATGTCAGTCTGTGTAGCTCAACACAACGCCCAGTCTTTACTACTAGGGCTGCAAGATGTGAGAAAAAAGTTGCAATGTGCGGTGACATTGTTTAATGTTGCGATGACAATGTGAGTTGCGATAAATATTTTATATTTTTTTCATGTTTTAGGGGCCATTCACACGTCGCGCCTAAAAACGCATGGAAAACACTAGACACGTAGGTTATTGTCACATGATATGCACGCTGCGCTTGTGTCATTCTGAAAAGTTAAAATGTTTTTTAAAAGCCTGGAAAAACGAGCGCATCGCAACGCGTGCGAGTCGCAACCGCGGCGCTTCCAGAGCGCACATACTGCGCGCCTACATTTAAAATAATAACTTGAGCGTGCAATAGACGCAATATGTGAATCACCACTTCCACAGTACATGTGTTTGCGGCTTCATCTCTCCTAAATCCAAAATAATTCCATGATATAGCTGAAGTGCTGTTCCTTTTCACCACAAGGTCTTTGTCTGACAACACATTTTCCTCACTCTTATCTCCTTTCTCCTCCATCGTTTTTGTTAACAGGCACAGCGTCGCAACTAACACCTCACAAATCAATCTGAGCGTGGGGGTTCCCCTGATTGGCCTAATAGCATGAACGCGCAAACCATCCGTGCACCCCAAACTTCCTACTTCCATACTATATAGTATGCAAAGAGTACGAGAAGTAGTGCTTTTCGCCTACTATATAGTATGGAAGTATGCGGTTTGGGACACAGGGCATGTCTTCAGGACTAAACGTGATAGGTCAAACGTTTATTACATGCGCTAACCGTTTTCCCTTCATTCATCACGTCAAGGCTGTCTGTTGCGATGTGTTCATCGCGTGAGTTCATATCGCGATGACGATGAATATTCGATGTATCGTTCAGCCCTATTTACTACCACAGGCGCTTGTAATGCTATCCAAACATCCAAATGCCGCCATAACCACAAAAAATAAATAAACCCACATGATCATCATTTTCATGATCGATTATCGATGCCACGTTCGAGTGCCCATCCCTACTACGAATTTGCGCTTAAAGGGATAGTTCACCCATCATTTACTTACTTTCATGTTGTTACAAAACTGTATAAATGTCTTTGTTCTAGGGCTGGGATAAACGATTATTTTTTTAACGATTAATCTAGCGATTATTTTTTCGATGCATCGATTAATCTAACGATTCATTTTGTCAGTCCGATTCGATTCGATTCTCGATTATCTCCCCATTAATTAACTAATAGCAAGTTATACATGTTGATTTACATATCTGAATGTAAACATTTCAATATATGTTTATTGCTCTTAAAATTTCAAAATAAAAAAAGACTATACAAGTGCAAAATAATGCATTCTTAGACAGAGGTAGCATTCAATAAAGCATTTGCAGTGCATACTGTGCAGTTAAGTAACCGTATAAAAATCTCAAGTTCAAATTACTTTATTTTACATGCATTTATGAGCAAAACCTCTTCAATGTGCCTTTTGATGGTCTGTGTTATTTTTATAACTAGATTTGTTTAATCCACATTGTTTTCGTACTGTTCTAGTCCATTTAATGACAGATATAAACTTAAGATAGACTTAAGATAGACTTATTATAGACTTAAGAAGCACATATATTATTAAATCTCTTTCTCTTAAGTTTGTTTAGATAGATTAGGACTCATTTACTGCTGGACAGAGAGTGAATGAAAGCGCAGTCTTCTGGCAACAGTGACATATTTCATTGCTTTCTGTTAAATTGCTCAAATGACTGTTTAAAACACACTTGGCATCACATTCATGATTTTATGGTAAAATGACACTTTTTCGCGTAAATCCACGAGCATTTAAACCATAAACAAAGCACTTTCACTTTAATTGAGCGTGAGCAGCGCAGCAGAACCACGCAGAAACGATTGCAGCACTGTTGCTACAGAGCCGCCCAAGTATTTGCAGCTGGCTCCGACCTCCGTTTATATCCGTTTCGAGCCGCGAGCTCGCGCTGCTCATGCGGCGGGGTGCATGCTTGTTAACATGGGCGCTGAAAAAACCACGCGCCGCGCGGCCGCAGGCACTGCTCACCCTTGCTGTGTGAAACCGGCGTGGACTGAAGCCACTCGCGTTGCTACTACTGCGCCGCCTTTTGGGTCTGACGAATCGACGCGCATATTTTGCGTCGACGTATTTTTTGCGTCGACGTCGTCGATTACGTCGACGCGTTGTCCCAGCTAGTGTTGGGCGATATGCCCCATTTTGAGATCGTCCTATCGTCAGCCTGTGAGATCGGCGATACACGATAGTATCGGGGGGCGGGGCAGTAGTTTACTCATTTATTTATTTGTTCATTTATGACAAGACTTGATTTGTGGAAAAAAGAACAAGAGCAACACCGTCATGAATGCATCTTTCTTAAAACTAATGCCATTAATCTGAGTGCGTCATTAAAGCCCAGACGCTCTTTGCGTGCCAGAGAGGGAGAACAGGACACGCGCTGGTTTTAACCCTCTGCGCGCTAACAACCTCTCTAGTGCAAGGAAATGTCAGAGATAGGGCTGCTCAATTATGGGAAAAATCATAATCCTGATTTTTAACACGATTACTTAATGACTGTAAAAACATGCACCTGCGCAGACACACGCAGCGCACATAAAAATAATTAAATGCATTTGTTTAGTGCTGTTGCAGAAGGTTACACGTGTCAAGCAGTGGTGCTCTCAGAGGTGCCTTTTTAAACACACTGGTCCAGCGGAACACAATCATATTTTAAACACGAGGGATGTATTGCTAAAACTCCTTGAAAAGCATATCATAAACAGGATTACTATCTGACTTCAAGTTCAGACAGAGCGCAGCTCTGTGCAGCGGGTTATATTTTAAACAAAAGGAATAGTTTGCCTCAGCTCGCATGAAACGCATTAAACCGCACAAATACATAAGGATTACTACTTCAGTTTATGTTTAGACTTCGGACAGATGCGAGAGCGGATTTAGGTGCTAGAACGAGTCCGAGACGCGCGCATTAAGTGCATCTGCGTGCAAGAAGGAACTCTCTCTCTACAAGCTCTCCGCGTAAAGTGAAGCACAAACCCTCATGCGAGGAAAAGCATGCAAAACTATGATGATGATGATAATAACAACCATTCGCCAACTATCGTCATGACTATCGCCATGAAAGCCTGCCATTGGCGATATGTCGGATGATCGTCGATACACGATACTATCGTCTATCGGCACAACACTAGTCCCAGCCCTACTTTGTTCTGATGAATACAAAGGAAGATATTTTGAGAAATGTTTGTAAGCAAACCATTCATGGACCCCATTTACTTACAAAGTATACTTTTTCCTACTATGGAAGTAAATGGGGTCCACGAATGGTTTGGTTATATACATTTGTCAATATATTTTCCTTTGTGTTCATTGGAACAAAGAAATGTATGTGGGTTTGTAACAAAATGAGGGTGAGCAAATGATGACAGAATTTTCATTTTTGGGTGAACTATCCCTTTAAGGTGTGTGACATTAAATGGGAATAATTGTTTTTATCTACAGTACTGATACAGATTATAGGCCTAGTTTGTACCTAGAAAACACCTTTTAATAAAAATACCTCCTTGGAAATGTTTTGGATAAAATCGTCTGCCATATGCATTGATGTGAAGTAAATATGGTATAAAGGTGTTATATACCAAGGGTTGTGAACTTGTTTAGGGAATGTTTCAGAATGAACAGGGACTGAAAATATATTTTGGAAGAAGTCCTCACATCTATTCTCCGAAATTAAAGAGAGCTTTTATTCTACAAGCCAGTAAATAACCACATTAAGACATCGCTGCTTGTTAAAGCGGCTTATACAGAGTTAACTCACAGCTGGAAGTTGAGTGGAAAGATGCAACTGTTTGGAAAGAACTGCTCCAATGACAGCAATCCTCAATGACCTACTTATTTCTCTCTGTGAAGGAGCTGCCTTGTTCCCCTGACCCAAATGATGCAACTTATTTGATCTAAGTATCGCACACTGTAACGAAATCGGTATGTATTTTTTGCATTTTAGTAGATGGAGATTCGTTTTTTATTTGTGCATTGCTTCATACACTAAAACCAATAATGCCATATAATTATATAAATACAAAATAATTAAATTACATTAGTCTATCAGTGCGGTGGTTTACAGTAATTAGTCTTGTGTTTTTGGCAATTAAGTGAATCTAATGCACAATTTCATACAGCCAACGTATATTTTGTTGTTGGTGTTGTAAATTTTTCGACCGTTTCACCTAGTGTGGACAGTAAGATAAAGTGTAAAGTGTGTGTTTTTGAGAAAGAGAGAGAAGGTTGGTGTTTAACCCTTGGTCCTTTTCCACTCATCCACCTCACAGCCCAAAGGCAGAGTCGGGTTGGGACAGGAGGGGCACTGTTGTTATGAATGACTGACTTCATACCGCTATATGTGTGTGGCGGCCAAGCTCATGGAGAAAGTTCTCTGGAGTTGGTTTTTCCAACATGGTGGCCTCTCTTTGAGATACAGTGTAATATTCCTTCAGAAATGTATTTCAACTAAACTGCCCTGCTACTACCAATAGCACTAAACAACATACTCACTTCATTTTTAATAGGTAATGAGATACATTTTTATCTTAGCATATCTTTTATGCACAACACATTTAATGTTAAACCAGCTAAGCTATATAACGAAACTGTTGCTGAGTTGCAATATAAGCTATATATGAATGTAAAATCATAAACTTTCATAGTAACTTTCACACACACACTTTCTTTATAGTGACCACTGTCTCTCTCTCCTCATCTCTGAGTCTGTATCTGTTGCCTTTTGCCGAACATCACCGGACTATTTGAGAAAGCAGGTGCCTGTTTGGGTGCTGGACTGTTACATTACACCCACGCTTCAGCAAAATGTTTATTTAACACTCTGGGGTCGACGGTGGCGCGGGCGCCGCAAACTCTTTATATTTCAATCACTCCGCAAAGAGACTTAAATTACTCTGCTGATTTTTGACATACAGATATGATTTATACATCATTTCAAACGTTAAAGTGTCTAGTTTTTTTCTGTCCACTCCCAATAAAAACAGAATGTTGTGCTTTTCGCAAAATTAAGAAAATAAACATGATGCACGTTCTGTTCTCTCTCCCTCAGTGAAGTCCTTTCAGAAACGCGTCAGAAAAATAAACTGTAACTTAACGAATACTTGGTGTAGAAACAAAAGATAAATGTCTACATAATGCTTGGAATGTCTCCTTTTAAATGATATAAGTGAAATTGAAAACAGATATTGTCATTCGGTGTAAACTGTATGAGAAGGAGGAGAAGTACCGTATTTCGCCAGTTACCTCATTATCTGTAATGAGATCGGATCGCCACACCCCCGCGCCATTGAAGTGAATGAGCAGAAACATCCATATGCATGACTCGTGCCTCCTGCAGTCAATGGATCATACGCAATCCACAATCCAGTCTCTCCATTCCTTGTTGTTCCATCCGATTGCACCAAACATGACATAAATCCTTATTTCCTTGCGTATGTGTGTCAGTATCTCCAGACGCGAGTGTTTTCTTTGTTCTTCCGTCAAACAGTTCACGCGATTGGAACGCACATACACAAACAAGCGAGTCAGAAAACTCGACGCGCTTTTTGGTATTCTTATATAATGCGCGATTCCAAACAGTACAATCCTTATTTAGTTGCGTCTAAGCGCATATGTCCGCACAGCAAGTTTATTAAACACAGGATCACTCGCGTGTGCACACATTCACTGCTTTCATGATCAACACGTGAGGTAATGGCGGCGGTTGTAAACAAACATTGATACGTTTACCACGCGTGTCCCTTGTTGTGTTTCTACTATAATGATTACAAATACACAAATAAGAGTCCAGACAACGATAGGCAGTTGTTCTTTTGAGCTTTTTACTGCACAAAAGTAAACCTCTCGCTGGCCAACCAAACACTAACCCTGGGTTGAAGTGTGTTCATGTTAAGATGGCCAAACAGTATCTTTACCATGATTAAGCTACTATGGTTTTTAAAAGGTAACTTATACTTGTGAAATTAATAGAAAATATTTCAATAGAAATATATATAAATATATATAATGTGTGTGTGTGTGTGTATTTACATTATATTGAAAAGTAAACCTTATCATGGTTTTACTACAGAGAAAGTTATTCCTGTTGAACATCCACACAAGGCTCATTAGTAGGGATGGGTATCGTTAAGGTTTTAACGGTATTACTACTCTTACCGGTACTGCTTAACGGTCCGGTGCTTTAACGGTATTCTTATCGGTACTTTGGCCAATGTTAACATTTGATCACGCACCTATGTTCACATGATTAAGTTAATTATGTGTCTGCATTTCATTATTACAAATTAATTTCTGGATATCATTTCTAAATATTATACATATATTTATTAATGCACCAGCGTGAAAGCTGCAGAAAAAATACTCTAAATAGGATATTTAGTCTAAATAAATGTTAACATGCTGATTTTTCTTCATTTGGGATTTTAAAAAGAAGTAGAAAATATATTCTCCCAAAAGAAATCAACAGAATTTCAACGTAAGGTAAGCAAACCAATTAGGGAGATTGTACATTTATTTTAAATGACGTGAACAATGTTGATTCAACATGATTTTAGCATACATGCCTGACGTTGATGCGGCAACCACCAGAGATGATGGTTGAATTTTGCAGGCTGCGACCTTCTAAGGACGTATTTTAAGAACGATTGCGTCACAGCAGCGCGACTTGAGGCTGTGACTTGTGTTAATATTATTCTGTTTATGTTGCGTATTTCTAAGGTTGATTAATTTTATATACTGTTGAATAGTTTAATCTACATCAACGTGTCATATTTTCTAAAATAAATGAATATTTTTCTGATTCCATATTTATTTAAATAAGTCAGAAACGTCTCCGCTGTGTCCTGCTGACAGGCGCGGTGGGCGCGTGCAACAGGTGACGCAAATTATAGGTCCTCCGAGGGTTAGACTGTCTCATTTCAGTTCTCTTCGCGGACTTCTGAGGCTGCCACCTTGAAAGACAGAGTGCTCCCCTTTTAAGGTTGTATGCTTAGAAGGTCGCAGCCCTTGAATTGGGACACAGCTTCTTTCTGCACGTAATACACTTTTGAAAGATGCTTTGACAGATTGCTTGTGTTTCCGCCCTTGCATGCAAACATCTTGTTGCACTTACCTGTATGACAACGAGCGTTGTCTGCATCAACTCTAGTGAAGTATAACCACACTTTTGAATGTTTTGCTCTATCCGCCATCGTCACTCTTTGTATTAAGCGGTAGTTTTCGTGCTGTTATGCGTGTGCGTGCGCCGCGCTCGTTGTTGTGTTGTGTTTGACAGACAGCCAGCCTCCGCGGCGCGCATGAGAGATCTCGCAGGTCTCACAGACAAACGTCTTAATCGCAAATTAGAAATGTTTGGTGAGATAAAATGTGCACGAAAACATTATTAAGCAAGAATACATAGTACATTTATTTTTATTTTTTTCTCCAGGACCGATAGCAGAACCGATAGCGTCAGATCTTACTGATACTACGGTCTTTCATAATTTAGCCCCGGGGCCAGTTTAATACCGGGTTTCGGTACCCATCCCTACTCATTAGTGGCTCATTATTCAACTCTTTTGTCTCTCAGCTGTCAATCACTGATTATTCAGGAGCTTTCCTGCCTCCATGCATACAGCCTTTCCCAAGCAAAAGTGTCTTAGAAATTGTAAATCAATATCTTGCTTTATGTGATTGAGTAGGCCATATGATTTTCACATCATTTTGAAGAAAAAACTCTAGACTACTAGATCCAGTTTGGAAAGTCTTGGGAAAACATGTTTAGAATGAGTTTTGTGGAGTTATATCAGTGACTTAAAAATTTTGCTTTTTCAAAAACCACGCATAAACATTTTTCTCTCAAAAATACAAACATGTACATACATGGTGATTATATGATATTGTAGCCCAGTTTGTGATGAACACAGTGTTATGAGACTTTTGCCATTATTGTGTTTTTAAGCAACTGAAAAAAGCACAAATGTCAGTGCATGTCAAAACTTCCCAAGGGCCCTAAAAACCCCTTAGACCCCAGAGGGTTAAGTTTTATGTACTCAAGCGCAACCCCGGGGATACAGTGGCGCCCCCAAGGGGGGGCCAGGGGGGGCCGCGGCCCCCCCCATAAAAGTCACTGGCCCCCCCAGTGGCCCCCCCAAACAGAATGAGATTTAAAAAAAAAAATTTTTTTTTTTGAGATTTTTATATTTAAATAATAGTAGTAATATGTATTCATTAAAATGTACACTAAAAGCACTATGTAAAAAAATAATATGCATTTGTATAATGTGTTAAATAGAATATGATCTTAACCCCTCCCCTCACCTTTACCCGCAAAGCCGTGAGTACGCGCAGCCGCACTGCCATCCATGTGACGTACACGTGACGTCCTGTTCGCTCCTGTTCAGCCATTGGATGCATTACAGAAGAAACTCACAAACTAGTAAGTAAAACTCAGTTAATTATAGGTTATATAAAGCATATTGTTCCAAGCTTAATCACTGTCAGGGTTTAAATTGGGCTGTGGCACCAGAGACGTCATGCCCATTCAAACTGACCCTCCGTTTTTGAGCCAACTGGATTTTGCATGCAACCTCAAATTCACAGAAGCATCCATTAATCTGTTACTAGTCTTTTAATCTGTTTAATATGCGCAATATAATAAATTCTGTGCTGCATCCTTGTCACTTTTCGGAGATTTTCGCCGTTTTGATCATGTTAAATTTCTTTGTTCTGGCGTCATCAGCGTCTGAGAGCGCTCATGAGCTTTGCTGTTGCCTTTGGCTTTCTGAGGAATTAAAACGTCTAAGAAACACTCACAACATTTCCAAACCCCAGGACGGTAATGTGCAGTTAACCTCCTCTGTGTAGAAAATGTATAGTTTAAAATGTGACCGTCTCGACGTTATATTAGTAGAGATTTCTAGATTCATCTTCTTGGTGCAACGGCAAAGTTCGCCAGAGTTCACGGGCACGGGGGCGCGGAATCACACATGCTCACATACGAGGTAACATTTAATGCAAAAGTCCGTTCCTCTAATAATTTTATCTAAACATATTTTTTTAAATCGTTATTGAACATTAAAACCAATCACGTGGCTAAAGCTTATGTCATTTTCGTTGTTTATATACTTTATGGATTTAAAATTACATTAATTTCATAGGATAATGCAGTTGTTTTGCAAAATGCATTAATGACACAATTAAAGTCATTAAACAAAACGTAAATAAATAAAACATGCCGTTTCAGATGTAAATATGATGCCAATATGTCATTATTCCGATTGAATAGTATTTCATATAAAAGTTAGTCAACACATTTATTTTGGAGGTTTTTGCATGAAAGCATGGGGCGCTCAGATTGTTAGAAATGTAAGTGCCATGGAAAAGACTGAAGAATCTATAATATTTCGTTTGATGTCTGTGTATGCACAAATTTCTGTGAGCTGTGCGCACTGTGCCCCCTTAAAAAAAAATGGTGCATGACGCCCCTGCCCGGCACATAGGCTGAAGGTCTCGCTCTACTCTTGCCAGTGTACCTGCTGCGCTTGTGCGTGTGCACTCGCTGCCTGCGGTGCCGCGAAGGGAATAATGTGTTTCCATTCATTATTGGGCATACTCACCAAACGCAAGTTCAACGATTTGCGCGAGTAGCTTACATACAAAGTCAATGCAAAGACGCAATCAGACAGACGCGTCCTTGCAAGGGGGGATGCGAATGACGCGAATTGGGCTGCGCAATTGCTGAAAACACGCGCTTTTCCCTTCAAACGCGTCTTTGTGTGTGTGTGTGTGTGTGTGTGTGTGTGTGTGTGTGTGTGTGTGTGTGTGTGTGTGTGTGTGTGAGAGAGAGAGAGAGAGAGAGAGAGAGAGAGAGAGAGAGAGAGAGAGAGAGAGAGAGAGAGAGAGAGAGAGAGAGAGAGAGAGAGAGAGAGAGAGAGAGAGAGAGAGAGAGAGAGAGGTAAGATTGGTGCCCACGTCGAGAAAACTTAAGACTAGAGACGTGTTAAGGACTAAAGTATGTCACTCATTTAATTAGAGTATGTTAACTGGATAACACTGGATATAACTCATTGTATAGTTTAATAAAATAATGTATTTTAAATACACAATTCAAACGGTGATCGGTTGATACTCATCTTTGATAGATTAATACTATTCCACCATCTGATCTTTAAATTATTTGCATTTTTATTTGTCTCTAGTAAATCATATACTAGTAATAAATAAGAATAACTATAGTCCAAGTAGCATTAAAAGCAAAGGGAAAACTGTTGACCATTTTCAGGCATAATACATTTTTTAATTGTGCCACCCTAAGATTTGTGCTGGCCCCTTTGTGCCCCCCCATGAAAACAATCCTGGGGGCGCCACTGCGGGGATAGCCATTAGGGACCTGCCAAAAAAGTTTATTTTGCACTGCTTTTTATCCTTTTTCTGATGGCCATATCTAAAAGCATTAGATGAATCATGAATCCTCTTTGTTGGCTTGACCATTTAAAAAACAGCACTCTGGCTTGCCAATGGTGACGTTTCACTCAGGGTTTCCCTTGCTGTTTCACCAGTTATCCACCACCAACTTGGTTTCCTTGCTAACATTTGCAGCAGTTTTCTGAGATGTTTAGGAACAGTGCTTGTTGCTTTGTATTTATCGCACATATTTTTTTAGAGTTTATTATAGTACTTTTCTTTTAATCGCTTGGTCTCGTGCACACGTCAGCACAGCTTTTAAAGTATAGATGGTTTTGCAGTAACAAGATAAACAAACGACTTTCGTGGAACAAACGTAACTTTCGATAAACTTCCGCAAAGAATCAATAAAAACAACAGAGTCCTTTTTTCGAGTTTATTTGTGATAACAAGCAAAGTAAACAAGAAGTAGATTACCTTAGTTAAATCATAGCTAAAGTGTATAAAAACTACACTGTGCTAACGTTACTGTGTAAAATTAATGTATACAATGTCAGGGTTTCCTGCAGAAAATTTGTTGGTTAAGGTGGTAGGGTTGGGCGGGTGGGCGGGGCTGAGGGCGTGGCAATCAAATGGGCGGGGCGTATGCGTCATGATGAAAATTTAAATATTTTAATAAAATAAATTAATAAAATATTTCTTTTTAAAACACTCAAATAAAACTTGATTTTGAAACTATGACAAAAAAATGAACACATACTAGATTATTAATGAATTAAATGTTTTTACCTCTAACAGGAATAGCTGCGTGATGAAGTGAAACTAAAGGGTTAATAAACACAAACTAAAGCAGATGTTGTAGAACGTCTGGCGAACGATGATAGATAGCGCAAAAATTGTAAAAACTGATTATTTCCCACTATTAATTACATTATCTTAAAGGAGTGTTACTACTTTAGCATGTAAATAATGCACATAAATAAAGTGAGCAAGAGCGCTCAACAATTATATCTAATCAACAGGCACGTGAAACCCTAGAAGGTTGCTCAAACAACAAAATCACCAGCTAACTTACTTTAAAATTGCAAGAACTGTAGACTTATACAATAACACGCTTAAATAAACCCAAAACATAAGTCCACTTACAGTTCTCACGGATATGGCTATCCTCCAAACATGACGGAGCATGTCTTATCTCATTTCGGCCGTCTGGTGCGCTTGCACGCTCGCAGTGTGTAGTGTCTGCGCAATTCTATGAGATGTTTTATCAACTGGCTTATCCTCCAGACAGTGATGGTCCGGACCACGTCTTTCTCATTTCGGCCATGTGGCGTGTGTCCCCGCTCGCTGTTTGATGCTCGTACGCGCTATTCTCCGAGATGCACTTGACGGCCTTTTTTCTTTTTTTTGGAAGATCTAGTTAAGGCGGTAGGGTTTCCAAGCTTAGGCGGACCGCCTTAACTGAAATATGCTGCGGGAAACCCTGAATGTTTACTACAGATCAGCTGCCAAATAGCAATTTTATTGCTTTGACATGTAATTCTCATACATTTTTTTGTTTATGAAATAATTTTCACACATTGTTGTATTTATTTAAATTAAATATTTTGCAAGGTTTATCTGGCAGTAAATATTAGTACACGTAACACATATTTAAAAGTAATCTGATACTGTCTCGTTTATTCAGGTGTGCAGCTCCCCCTTGTGTTTTTAGAGAGATGTGCAATCATTGCGGTGATCTGCAATCATTATGGGGAAAGTACATCATGGGGAAGAAAATGCTTCTTAGCTTTCTATTCTTGGAAGCATGTTATTTATAGTAATTTTTTATATATATTTTCTTGCGAATGCGCTGTTGTTGTACACGTTCAGTTTGTGCGGTCTCAAAAAGTGAACTGCACGCGGACGGGTTGTGTGGACGACCGCGGACCCTCCTGATGACGATAATTACTTCATGCGGACGGCCCGAGTATACCTTGGGAGTAGGGGTGTAACTATTAACTGTGCAAATGCACGTTTTATAATTGAATGAATTTGAATGAATTACTGTGAAATCCCGGCACATCCGAACGCCAGGGGGTGCTCCCATGCAGAAACTCTCTTTGTGCTACAGAAGAAGTAGCATTACAAACGCTATTTCTGGAAATGTCAATAGGAATATTTTTACGCTGTTCTTCAAATTGTTTCAGGTATTTTCATGATAATAAAGAATATTTTGAATGATTTTTATTTAACAAGTGTTGCTTTTTTAAATGCACATTATAAATGACTTATAATGATTTTAGATTGATAAGGACTTCGTACTGACCAAATGTCGTAGTACACGCACAAGTTGTGCATGAAACAAAGAATCACAGTCTTGCGATTCAGAATCGATTTCAGACAAACATTTTTAATCGGACACGCGATTGAATCGTTACATCCCTACTTGGGAGTTTCAGTATCTCTTCACCAAAGTTTGCACTTTTTAGGTCCCTCCCAGTCTTCAGACCTGCAGACCCTCTTCTTCTTGTTCAGCAGGTATTTTAGGCTCTTGTGATTTATGGCTTGTTGTGGGTAAGCCGTTTATGATCACATTAGCCAAAAGCAGCGTTATTTCTGTATTTATCTTATCTTGAAAAGGCCTTTGGCTGTTGTAGTTTTTGTGTAACATTCTTTCAAACATTATTCTGATAGAGAGAATAGATTTAGAGAACATTTCCTGCATTAGTCTTTATCAATCCCTAATTACTTTACGGTAAGCCCATGTAATGGTTTCATGAAACGCAGTTGTCAGTATTGATCGTCGCACTTAATCAGAACCATCAGTCTCCTTGTGTCCTAAAATAATGTAATGCATTCACATCATGATTCATGACACAACCATTAATTTATAATCAATATAAATATATCAATATAAATACCCTAGATCAATTACATTTTATCTTGTTCCTCATTCTGGGTTACCTAAAAGTATTAAATATTCATAAATCTCTATGATCCATCCATCAGCTGATGTTGCTATTATATAGCAAGTGCTATTGTATGACCTTCACTATGTTAGCCAAATGGCAAAATATTATATGGTTCAATTGCATGCAAAACATCAGAATGCACACTGCAAAACTTTTAAGAGATGAAAGCACAGCCTAGTATGGTCAGTATTGGCTTTACCCTATGACACAGACTTAGGGTGTTGAAACCCTGGCACTGGTTTTAAGCTTGCTAAGGTGTCTCAGAAAAATGCTGAGCTTAGATGACATCAGCACTTGAGTCGCTCTTTGTAACAACTTATACATCACCTTTTCTGTTCCTTGTCTTTAATGAAAGGCAAAAAATGCTTATCTCAGCATAAAGGAATGAAAAACATGCAGGTACTTGAAAGGCATACGATGCATCATCTTTACTGAGTAGCACAAGTTTCCTTTGTCTGTCTGCTGTTAAAATTCTTACGTTCAGTTTTACTAGTACCTTTTTTAGACATTAATAACTTATTATCATATCCTATAATGAATATTATCCGTCCTAATATTGTTTCTCAGAGGTTGCTTCTTATGGCTCTGGAGATTAAATAGATTTCTCATTTGAAGTATTAGCTTTGTCTTTGAAAAACTGCTTAGGACAAATAGAAAAAACACACATATTGACATGCAGTAGGTAGTAGGTAGTAAATAGGTAGTAAAGGAACTAAAGAAAATAGGAAATTAATGACCAGTTTTCTATGAATGAGGAGAGGGGGTTCGACTAGTGAAGGGGCCCAGACATTTCCTTAAAAAGGTTTCTTCATTGGAATAGTAAGAGCATAGAGCTATAGTGTTAATGTTATAGCTCCAATAATTTAATTCTTAAAGGGGCCATGGCATGAAAATCTGACTTTTCCATGTGTAAGTGCTATGATTGGGTCCCCAGTGCTTCTATCAACCTAGAAAATGTGAAAAAGATCAACCCAGTAACTTAGTTTTGGTAAACCATTCTCTGCAAGCACATGAAAAAATAGGTCGTTGAAATTCGGCTCTCCTTATGATGTCATAAGGAGCTCTTATTATAACAATACCACCCCTTAATCTGCACTATCCAACCACAGCACAGCCATTTAGTGCAGAGAAAAGCACAATTGAGTTTTAATTGCAACAAACCACCATCATTGTGATCAGTGTTTGAATTTCATCAGCTCATTTGCATTTTAAAGGACACACCCAAAACGGCATATTTTTGCACACACCTACAAAGTGGCAATTTTTACATGCTATAATAAATTATTTATATGGTATTTTGAGCTAAAACTTCACATATGTGCTCTGGGGACACCAAAGATTTATTTGACATCTTTTAAAAGTCTTGTGCCATGGCCCCTTTAAAGATTATATTGTAATCTGTGACTCTTAATTGCAGAATTATCTTGGCAGATCTGTGTACAGTTCATGGCATTGCTCAGATCTCATCTTACACCCTAAAGCAGGGTTTCTAAAAGTCTTGGGACCCCTGGTGGTCCTCAGTGCTTAGCCATGGGGTCCGTAAAATAATTTGTTAGCGAAAATAGCAAATTCTTCAACCTCCGGTGCATGCTTGTCATGATTATCTCCCACGCCGTCGGACCGGTTCGGTCGCTTGCATCACACACTGCTATCTGTCTGCGCACGCTCGACAGCAGCTGAGAGCGGGTCGTCTGAAGAAGCACGTTCGCTATTACACACAACTGACAAGTCTGTTATCTTTGTATCGAATGCTGTCTTGCAGTCCCTTTGGCGAGTCCGGTGTCAAGTCTTTCTGCTGCCGCCGTTTAACGCGTGTTATTCTGCAGCTGGTAAATGCAAAACGCAGGCAGCTGCATCATGGTGCCACAATGCAGCACTTTGTTCAAAATTGCTGATTGTGCTTTTAAGAGGTCAGACTGAGATTCCCCCCTCCCACAAGTTATTTTCTGTGTCAGCTCTCTCTCCAGACAGTTGCCAAGCAGGGCTAGGTTTGTATTCGAATCGGAGAAGACGTGTTCCTACCACTGGCCCTAAATGGATCTTTTGGACACTGGCTCTTATTTTTGGTATTCAGAGGAATGCTTCTCTCTGCAGGTAGTAAAGGAACTAAAGATGTATTCCAAATAGGAAAATAATGACCAGTTTTCTATGAATGAGGAGAGGGGGTTCGACTAGTGCAGGGGCCCAGACATTTCCTTAAATAGGTTTCTTCATTCGAATCCACAGACTTGAGGCTCACATTCCAGGAATAGTTGCCGGCTGTGACATTCTGCGCCGTACAAACACAACCCCTGGCACTTCCACAGGTAGACTAAATTACCGTTCCAGTCCGGCGCGGCTTTTACGGCCGGTACAGTCATCAGGTTACAATGTAACTTCCTGAGAGAGATTGGCCCGTCTGGGGTCATGAATAGAGCAAGTTTTGGGGCTGAAGCCTTAGGGTTTCCTCACAGATTGCTTGTGTGGTAAAACCGTAAAAATAATATCACAGTGCTTCATATTAAGAGATAAAAAACATGACTGGGTTATTTATTAATGTAATTATGGAGTAATAACTTATTGTCTACATATTTGTATTGTTGCTGTTAAGGAATAGTTCACCCAAAAATAACTCCTCGAAATGCCATCCTGGGAGTGTACTGTTTTTCACATGGGACAGCTCGAACCATAGATATGAATATGCAAATTAGACTCCACCTCAACTCTTTCGTCCCACCTCGGGCCATAAAGATATGTAAATAGATGCTACATTCGGCAGCTTCAGATGCACAACTGCTAAATTTGGTTTTACACAATGCATGCGCGAATTGCGCATTTGCAGCACTTGTCTTTAAGCGCTGATGTTAATAGGTTACAGCAGTGGTTCTCAAAATTTTTCAGCATGAGGTCCCCCTGTGTGTGGTGCATCCCTTCGTGGCCCCTCCAAAGAAAATGTATGACAACTTATTTTTCTGAGGTTTAATTACGCAGAATTTATGATAAATAAATGTTTTTTTATAAAATGTCACTAAATTGGGGCCCCTCTGGCACCATCTCATGGCCCCCAGTTTGAGAACCACTGGGTTACAACACTCACCCTGGATGTGTGAGCAGCACCGAAGCGGAGCTGAAGCAGCTGTGTTGCAATCGTGTCAGTGCCGCGTTTAATGCGGTATACAAACATAATATCTATAAGTCAAACAACTGATCCACCCGTTCAACTGTGTTAATATGATTGGTTACATTGTACTGTCTCCAGTTTTATGGTGAAAATACTCAGCAATGGTGTTGAATGATGAATTTGCACATGGCTTGTCTTAACATGTTAAAAATGCCACATAGACATATAAACAACAATAAAAACCAGATTTCCCACAGTGGGGCTTTAAATAAACTGGTTCTCAAAGCTTTTAATACATTGAATGGGTTTATTGAAGCCTGTCATCAGAGAGTAATCCATAAGACTCCAGTGGGTTTCCCAACCAGGGGGTTTGGGCCAACAGGGGGGCCTTAGCAGATTTCCAAGGGGCCCTCAAGATGATTTAAAATTGGACAAAACAAGCATTAAAATAAGCTAAAACAAGCAAAAATTTTATATTTTTAAAAATATTTTTAGTAATTTTAGTTGCGAATATACATCTGTCTAATCATTCCAAGTTCTAGTTAATTTTATGTAGAAAAAAATGGGTTGGGAACCACTTGGTTAATATATGTCTTCTGAAGCGAAGCTTTTATTTTGTAAGTGAAAATTTGCATTTTCAGTGTTTTTAGCGATCAATGTGTTGTGTTTGAATTTAGGCACATAGAGATTAAATAAATGCAAAATGCCAGCTGCATGGTTACTTGCGTGTCATGACTGCATGTTTCATACGACTACAAATGGCGCTTTTCCATTGCAAAGTACCCCACAGTTTGGTTTGGGTCAGGTCGGGTCAGCTCACCTCACTTTGGCTTGGTTAGCTTTTCCATCGAGTTTAGTAACACTTCGCAGTGAATAGGCATGTCGTTATATTTGCGCTGCCTACTGTTGTGACATCATACAAGTGAGAGAATTGTTGGAATACATTCATTTATTTCTCAGTCCATCACAAAATTAAAATTGGCCACCACAAATAGATGTTTGCACATTGCGTTTATCACTACCTCTGTCTCACCTGACAGTTTCTGTACAAACACTGGTGGCATCGGTCTACGAGCACAGCTGAGCCTCATTTAAATTGCATATAATGCGGAGGTGAGTTGCGAATGTGCCGCCACAAACTGCAAGTCTGGAAAAAACTGGTAGTTTGGGAACTTAGAGCAAAGCACTAATGACCACATGTTTGCTTGAGACAGCGCAAGCTAGCATAAAGGTAAAGCTAATCTTTTACATTATAGCGATGACGCTGGTAGTGACGATTCTCTCTGATCTACCATTTTTTTGCATCACGTTTGGTAGCAGCTCGGGTCGTTTGGAACCCCAACCGAGGTGGTACTAAAAAAAGTATCGGGAACTACATACTGCACCCAGTGGAAAAGCTCCCAAAAGTAAGCTGACGCGACCCAAACCGTGGGATACTATGCAATGAAAAGCGCCATTACTATACTAGACATTTAGCATTCAGTCTTCTACATGAGTTTACACTTAAATGTGGATATTTTTTTAATATCCTTTCTTCAGCCAAACACAATTAGAGTTATGTCATGTACATCTAGGGTGGTAATAAAGTGAGAAAAATGTAAGTTAATTTTCATTTTTGGATGAACTATTCCTTTTACTATTATTTTACTCATGACCAGGCCAAACCTGTTTATCACTGCTACATATTTGGGTCAAGGTGAAACTGGTGCATCTTAGTCGAACAGGTTAAAATCTTGTCTGGTCTTTCCTTAATCTAACACGTAGCACTTCTTGAATGGGTCTTGGGGTTCGCATGTGAGCCGCCACGAGCTTCCTGTCTTTGAGAGGGAGAGCTCATCATCCCTAGCACCGAACAATAGGAATGACTCGGAGCCGCCGAGACTGATTGGTCTACTGACAGAAGCAGGTGTTTCCCACTTTGTTGTCTGTCCAGCTGAGCTCAATGGATAGTTAGCCTGCACTGCTATTTCCAAAGCCAAACAGGATTAGCGGCCGTAAATATAACCGGCTCGAAGGAAGAGAGGAAGAAAGTTCTACGCGTATGCGCAGACAAGCTCTCGGCACGAAGCGTCTGCCAGGCCAAAATTAGAACTGTCGGTCTCATTCTCTAATTTCGTCAGCAGACGTAACATTTTGTGATTGTGTTCAAAGAGGAATCGGAGGGCGGTAAGGTGACCCAGTCCTTTGAACCTTTGGAGTAAAAATTGCAGTGTTTCTGTGGCTTCATTGGCGTTGTGGATTCTATCCCTGGGAACACGCATACTTACTTTATTTATTCTTCACACCATTCCAGCATCTAAGCTATATTCATGGCGGGAACTGGTTAATCCATATACAGTTGAACCATCATACATAAATTAGGGGAGGGGCAATTTGGTGTCTCAAATCAACCTAACTTGGCCTGTGGGAGGAAACCAGAGTACCCGGAGTAAACCGACGCTGACACAGGGAGAACATGCAAACTCGACACAGAAAGGCCATTCACTATCAATTTAAAATGTTGCTTTATGCAGTTTTGACACAGACAAGCTATAGAGGTCATTGCTGATCCAGATATTCCCACCCTGGATCCCAATTTCTTTGGTGAAAACTTAGGGCCAGATTTAGCACCAGCACCTTGCAAGTGAATTAGGGGTATCAATGATTCTTCTCATCTGTGCGTCTTGCCCCAGTTACTGTACACGTGGTATTTTAGGTGCTCTGCAAACCCCCGGCAGGGTGCCGGTGGGATCCGGGCCTGTACAGGCCTGTAGAGACCAAGTCATCGCCTGTTAAAGCTGCTGTAGAGGATAGGTGGGGCCAATACAGGCGAACAGGGTCTTTCTTTGCCAAACGTAGTGTCAGCCTCTCCAAAGTCTTACTCACACTCCCTGTTGGTGTCATTTCAGGATGCTAGCACACAATTTTTTCATTGATTCAGTCATCTTTTCATTCTTTCCTCTTCCCGAGTTATTTCTTGGAGCGTCATCTGAAGACTTTCCTCAACGTCCCACTCACAGGAGTGTCTTATTGCAGACTGGCCAAGACTCACGGGAGTCTTTTCAATAGGGCTCTGTGCTTCACATGAAACCGTTTCCACTGGCCAATAGGTGGAATGGTGTTTGGTTTATCCATTCAGTATTTCTCTCTTCCTGTGTCTGTCTTTCCTTCCATATCATTGATGTCCCGTTCCGTATTTCTCTCCACCCCCTACTCTGCTGAATGCATTAGATGTCGGGGAGCCCGTTTAAGGAAGTGTTTGCACAGATGATCTCAAAAAGAAAGTATGTGTCTAACCAGCCCCGTTTCGGATGCAACGCACCCCAGTCGGAAACTGCGCATTCTTCTGTTGGTCCTGTGGTATGCCAGCACATTCCGCACTGCTGAGCTGGAGCGAGCAGCCTGAGGGATGGGTGGGGCATACTATACTCTCTCACTCTCTCTCTCTCTCTCTCTCTCTCTCTCTCTCTCTCTCTCTCTCTCTCTCTCTCTCTCTCTCTCTCTCTCTCTCTCTCTCTCTCTCTCTCTCTCTCTCTCTCTTTGTAGACACTTTTTCCAAATAGGCCATTTTTCCCACTTTCCTCCTGGAAAATCTTGATTTAAGTTTTGTGTCCACAGACCAGCTGCACTGTTCCTTTTTCCCCTCATAGGGGGAAAAATGTACAGACAGACCTTTTAGCCTAATTTTTCTAGCCCATTTCTTTCTTGGTTTCCATTCTAAAAGGTCTGGATGTGCTATACAGCAGACGTGGTTCTTTTACAGCTGTGTCTGGTGTACATTGGCATTATTTCTCGATCTGTTTTTGGGTCGTTCAAAGTTAGAGTCTGAGATTGCCGCCACCAGGCAGATTTTAAAGCGGTGCATCATCATCCCAGGAACAAACGGTGTCCTTGCCATGTTGACTCAACAACTTTAAAATACAGAAAGATCCCATTGTAAACCACCACTTGCTATGTTTATTGTACTAACAAAACAAATGTTGTACAATAGCTTAACTCAACAGGGTAATTACAACAGGGGCAGCCACAACATGACCTTGTGACGCCATGCTATTACCTTAACATTACATTTATGTTTTACACCGTGTGCAATTTGAAGTACTACTTTTAACCACCACAGTACCTTTTTTAAGAGACAAAGGTGAAAATTAGGTCAGACAACATATTTAATTGCCCTACTTGGTGCACACTGTGTCAGCATTGGGTGTGTGTGGTTCACATGATGCATCCACCGCTGGTCTCATATAAATAGGGCGTTATCACCAGACCACTGGTGTTTCGAGTTGGTGTTTTGGACAACCTATTTTTAGAACAGGAGAATCATGTGTCTGACAAACAGATCTCCTCCCGTGCAGACATGGGTGTGTGCATGACTGTGCGTGTGTTTTCAACAGCCACTGATCGTGTGCGGTGGTCTGTCACCAAGCTTTCTATCCAGGTCAAAATGATCATGTGAAGGGGTTAATATTTGGTCTCTCTTTAAAGACCAACTGAAGTGCCTTGAAATGCACTGCCTTGTTTAATAATGGGTAAATGTAATTTCCACTGAATCAAAAAAATTAGGGTGGGACATATTAAGTGGCCCCTCCCGTTTTAAAATAGCCAATAGTGTTTATTCTACCTCACAGTCTGCAATCGGATGGGAAGCTGAAGTGCAGAATGATGTCATAAAAATATTGATCTGTTTAGCAGAAGTGAAAGACTGTAAAGTTTATATCTTGTCAATGTTTTGGAGCACACTAGTTTACCATTATTCTTTAGCATAATATATTCCACTGATTAAGGGGGGACTTTAAAAAGTGGATTTAAAGGGGGTAAATGTCTAAACAGCCTTTAATGTGCAAATGCATGGGTTTATCCCCTCATCTCTGTGTTTCTGGTCACGGTGGTTTGTTTCTGCTCATGTTTTATATTTATTGTGCAGTTATCTTCATCTCTTGCAGTATCTAACATAATGGCATCTTTGACACTTTTCCAGGAGATCACAGTGAACTCAGCCGGTGTTAGCATTGCAAAAGTACAAAATCTATATCTTGAATGTATTGTAAGACGCTTTGATTTAAAGGGTCTGCCAAATGCATTAATGTAATGTAATGTAATGAGATGCACTTGAATAGTAGGGGTGTGAATTGGACAGTTTGTTGCGGTACGATACCGTGCCAATTTTCTCCACCAGCGAAATATATTTGCTGATACATCAAACATTTCTTTGGTGCAATTACAGTTCGTTTCGATTAATTTATCGATACTTCAATATTACTTGCCTAGTTTGGCAGTTACATTTTTTAATAACTTACGAATGCAACCAAAAAATATAACATGTACGTTTAATTAAACTTTTTGAAAATGGCACAATCTCTGTTCAAATTAGGACATTTATAACAACAAAGCCATTTATTTTAAATAAAGAAAAATAAATAATGTCACATAAAATCAAGCTTATAATGGCAACAGTCAAAGTCTGGTGCTGGCAAAGGTTTTCTGCCTATCTGTTTTTCCAGTCCATTTTCAAAATGCAAAATATTTCCAAACACACTTCTTTGCTTCTGATAGCAGTCCCAACGTCTTCTGCCTCTTTCGCTGTGTTTTCGCTACTACAACTGCTTTGTTGCTGCATTGCATTCACTTGCTGCTACTGTAGCATGTAAATAATGCACATAAATAACGTGAGCAAGACTTACTTTAAATTTGCAAGAACTATAGACAGGCTTAAATAAACCCAAAACATAAGTCCACTTACAGTTCTCACGGACACGCGTTTTATCAACTGGCTATCCTCCAGACGCTGACGGACCGTTTCGGCCGTGTGATTCTCTGAGATGCACTTGACATCCTTTTGTGCAGCAAAATTTATTTTTTATTTTTAGGGACGACCTAGTTAAGGCGGTAGGGTTTCCCAGCTTAGGCGGGCTGCCCGAACTGCAAAGTGCTGCGGGAAACCCTGGTGTCTCATATCGATATGTTATGTGTGGAATCGATACATTGTATCGTTTGAAATTATATCGATGAATCAATCCATATCGCTTTATTGTTACATCCCTATAGACTGTTTCAGCAGTAACAACATAAACAAGCGGCTTTCGCGGTCAACACGTAACTTCCGGTAAACTCTGCTAAGGATAAATAACAACAAAGTCCTTTTAAAGTAGTTTATTTATATAACAATAAAATAAACAACATGTAGATTACCTAGGAAACCAAAACGTTATTTTCTATGTGGAATTTGTTCAAGAGTTCAGTTTAGTCTATTAAATAAACAGAAACTGGAAATAAAGTTCCGACCAGGCATGTAATCGCGTCACCACACGTGCCTCGGATGAAACCGTCTATAGCGACATTGATTAGACGCAGGCCGTGTCTATGTTTTATGATGGTGCCATTGTGAAGCTGACCATGAGGTCAAGGGTTCAAATTGTAGTCTGAAGTTTTGCTCAAATCTTTGGAGTTGCAAAGAGCCCTTGTCACCACAAGGCAAAAGCTTGTGTCCTAGTGCAGTAGTAAATATTGTGCCGACCTCTATTTTAAGCCGACAGGAAGGTTAAGTGGAAGGGGTGAAGGAAATGCTAATTACAGCCAAACGCTGGGATGTTTCAAAGCTACAACCTCAATGAACGGTTCTGCTCTCTGAGAGCGAATGCCACGTGGAGTTCACTAAAACCCATTGTTTGACCTTCTAAAAATGACACTAAAGAAGGGCTTTCCTCACGCTAACCGCGGTGAATCAACCGTGATTCACAGATTCCCTTCAGAGTGTTGCTATTATTCGGTTTCTGTCGTTCCCTGTACAGTAGCTCAACTGGTAGGGTTGTGGGTTTAACTTGAAAAGAGCACGCATGGCGATGAAATGAATGCTTTGAATGCAGTGTCACTTTGGATAAAAGTCTCAGCTAAATGCAAAAATGAAAAGGACATTTTTGGTGGAGTGGGAACTGGGAAAGATGGAAACAGAGGAAGGGTTGGGCCTTTGGGAGGGGAGGAATATAAGAAAAATCCACCCAATGTTTCCGTTCTGTACCAGTCTGCTCTTTTCTCTGTCTTTTGGATGATGTTAGCACCTTTACAGGAAAGTCTTAAGAGGGAGGTGTAGGCACATTCTTGTGTATTTTTTTCTTTTTTTTTATGTTGATTCTTAAAATTCCTTGCATTGACCTGAGCTTTAAATATCACACACTTCACAATGTAAAATCAATCCACAATGCAAAAAAATATATCACCTTGCTTTATTAGTCAGTGACAACAAGCCAATAAATGATCATGTCTTCTTGACACACATTGTCATTTGTTGTCATAACCTTTTAAGGTGCATTTTTGTTTCATTGTCTTTAAAGGGATAGTTCACCCAAAAATGAAATTAATGTCATTAATGACTCACCCTCATGTCGTTCCAAACTCGTAAGACCTCCGTTCATCTTTGGAACACAGTTTAAGATGTTTTATAAGCTTGACCCTTCATTGAAAATCTATGTACGGTATGCTGGTCATGTCCAGAAAGGTAATCAAAACATCATTTAAAAAGTAGTCCATGTAACACAGTGGGTCAGTTAGAATGTGTTGAAGCATCAAAAATACATTTTAGTCCAAAAATAAAAAAATAGGAATTTTTTCAGCATTGTCTTCTTTTCGCTAGACTAAAGTCATGTGACTGCAGTGACATGGATGACGTGTTATATGGTGCGCCCCAGCTGTTTTTTTTGTGCACTGGGCTTCGTTTACATTCTGAGGGAAACACGTCATCCTCGTCAATGCAGTCACGTGACTTTAGTCTTGCGCATGCACTTCACAACAAACGCGGAAGAGAAGACAATGCTGAATGAAGTTGTAATTTTTTTTATTTTTGGACCAAAATTTATTTTCGATGCTTCAACACATTCTAACTGACCCACTGATGTCACATGAACTACTTTAATGATGTTTTTATTACAGTATACCATACATTGATTTTCAATGAAGGGTCAACAAGCTTTCGGACTAAATATAAAACATCTTAAACTGTGTTCAGAAAATCCAACTTTCTGTTAGTGGGGTTTAACTCTGCTTGACACATGAATAGATGTTAAAATAAAGTTGCATGAGTTGTGCTCATGATGATGGAGTAGAAGTAAAGCAAGAGAAAACCAAGAACAAATTTGACTTTTAAAGTCAAAATCACTCCGCTCCTGCTCACATACTTCGCTCAAATGTGTTGTCTACTTTTAAAGTTGCAAAAAATAGTTTGTAAAAAGTTTGATCACTTTTACTTCTATTTCAATCTTTGACATGACTGTAGGCCTGGGATACACTGGACCACAGACATAGGGACAGTGTCAAACGATTTTTTAAACACAATCCTCAGAACGCACACACTGGATGATTCGACCAGACCGCAAGAACACACACACACACGTGATGACTGTAGTAACGATTTCAAAGTGACACGAGATCTCAGAGAAACGCCAGATTAAAAGTGACTTAAGAAAAACACATGTGGTAGTTCTTGCATGACGCATTATAAAAGCACTTGTACTGTTGCACAAGTCGATTTTCTTTCTCAATACACCTCTTTAATGTTTCATTTTTGTGGGTATCTTGTTTCAGCTATCAAAGCACACAACATCCATTTGAAGCTTGCACGCTCTCATTGGCTGTTGTTGCAGCGTCATGTTGGACAGTCGGGGGCAGCCCAATCAAGAGTCGTACATATCAAACTCGTTTTGGGGTTGCCAGGTATTCATGCACATTAAATTCTCAAAGTCCAAAGACGGACGCTACGTTTTGGGTCAGAATAGGGACCATCCCTGAAGTGATCCACTATTACAACACACACAAGCTTCCCATCAAAGGAGCCGAACACTTGCTCTTCCCCATTCTGGTTCGGACTCTGTGATTGGTCAAAGCACTGCAGGTCTCAGTGCTATATGGGCGAAATGACATAAGACGATTGGCTAACAAATTATTTGGGATTGGGAAGGCTCCAACGCGATCGGGAGCAGTAAAATAATCAACTTTTTTTGGGGGGGGTCAGCTGCAGTAAAACACTAATTGGTCATGTCCCGAGGGGGACAAATTGGGCTTAAAATTTTCACGTGTTTTGCCAACCTTACTCAGTCAAGATATCAAGGTTATATTTTTGCTGAATATTTTTTATATCATGTAGGGTGATTTTATTTATAACAGTACATCACAAAAATGACTTCACAGACTAGGTCACAATATGTAGAAGCATTAAAATATGACTTCTTCTGAAGCATTTAACATAGTTTAACTAATGGTAGGTGTTTTTAAAAGTTTATACGTTAATTCCTGAACACATTTTTTTATGAAAGTACATTTCTGAACAAAGCACCAGATGACATTTTATGGTTTTGCAAAATCTGATGCATCTGTTCCTGCAAAACATCACTGGGATTCATTGATGACCCATAAAGAAAGGGAGAGTGTTTTAATGTGTGAGAACATTTCTCTGGAAGCTCTACCATCAGGTTGTTAAGGAAGTGAACGGGGGGATGGTGGTAGAGGAAGTCAGAAGATCCCTGAGATGAGTAGGCTGCATTGTTTCGGCAGGAGCGCTCCCTCTAAATCCAGCTGGATGGGTGGAGCGAAGGAAGAACTGTGTAATGATGGAGTAGTGTGGGAGTTTTTTGCTCCAGAGGAGCTGGCAACCAGTGAGGTAGAGCAGGAACGTGGCCAAGTTGAATGCTGGGCTCTAATTTTAGTAGTGGAGTGTTACTAAGGGTCATGAGGACTTCATTAGATAAACTCATCTCAACCTCTGGCAAGGCCGAAACCGAATAGAGCAGAGTGGTGACACGTAGTGGTGGATGTAATTTATAAACAATGTTTCTGACTAAGCGTTTCGTCTAATTTTATTTCGGTGGAAAACTTCAACCAGTTTGTCTTCTGTCACAAATCTTTCAACATCATGCAAATGTCGTTTCCTTGGAGTTTCATTGGTTAGAGGCTCGAATACTTAATATTTCTAAAACATACCTTTCATGGCTGATGAAAGCTGGTGTTTTCTCCAACTATGATGTGAAGTGGTTAAGGGTTTAAAGTCAAGGTTTGCAGGGTTGGAGGGGTGGTCTGTTGTTCCCTTAATCACTGTCATCCATTGATGTGCACCTTCAAATTAATATAAGTCTGGCATGCTTTGGTTTAAAAGTGTCTCTAGTTGTTGATAAAATACTGTAATAAATAATGTCACTGCATTATTATAACTGCATAACGGTTTTGAAATATAAAACTAGATTCTTAGAGCTTTGCAATGATATATATGCAATGAGCTTTATAATAGGACATTAGTGTTATAAAAATGTAATATCAACTTGATATATTAGAAAATTGCTCTCACTATCTGATTCTTTTCTCAAAATGGTGATGAAATATGGAACAAAATTAATTCTTATAACTTTTCAACGATATATAGTTTGTCAACGTTTGTCAAGATTATTTTACTTTTAGAATAAGCTATTATTGGTGTAATAGTTACATGAACAATTTGGGCCCACCTGTGGGCCCGGGGGAAGTTTTGGGTCAATGACGTGACGTTAATTATTAGGGCTGGGTATTGGCAAGGGCCTCACGATACGATACGTGCCGTGATACACTGTATCACAATACGTTACACGTTATGATGCATTGCAATGCTTTTTTTATCAAAAATGTAAAAAAGCCAAAGGGCGTTCACGCGAAAGCTGCAGGTGTTTTTAAATTTTTAGCCATTTTTTCACTCCCACTAACTTCTGAGACATTGGCTGTATATAACAGACAACTGGACAGCGACAACTACAGCAGTGGCGAAGAAGGTTGTTTGACGCACACATAGGGATTATTAGTTGTTTTAAAATACCGATAGTGGAGATTAAAATATCGATATGCTATCGTGGGCCAAAAGTATCACGATAGTTGGCTGTATCGATATATTTGCACAGCCCTATTAATTATTTTGTGTCCATATGGTTCAATTAAATGTAAAATGGTTACAATTTCAAAATAAATTTGCAGATTACTTGCATACATTCTCTTTTTTTGAGGACCAAATCTAAAATTTCTTTTGACAATATTTGGGGGATAATTGCAAAAATGTCAATGTGGTGTAACTAGTATTTTTTTTAATTAAAATATATAAATATATTCATAAAACATGTGGAATAAACTATAATCATCTAGTTAAGTGTAATTTTTACATACATTTTTACATCATTTGTCAAAGATTATTTAGAAAACAGAGCTGTTTTCCGCATATGTCAGGACAAATATTACAAAAAGCCATTAAAATGTACATTTAGAAATAACCAATAAAATTATATTTTAAATAGATTTTTTTTTTGATGATGATTACGCTTACATGCCATCAAGGTGGATAAAATATTTAATATTTCTCATTCTTTGGCGCAATTAGCGGTTACACTATTTGACATTTTCAGGTCCATTCAGTCTGAGCTTTCATAAAAATGGTGCAAATGTAATTTTTTATTGCATAAAATTAACACAAATACACAATGGGGCGGTTTCCCGGACAGGGATTAGACTAGTCCTAGACTTAAACACTTGTAAGAGCTCTCCAAACTGAAAATAACTTGCACTGACATATCTTAAAATACATCAGTGCCCTTTGTTTTACCTCAAAATGCACACAGGTAATGTTTTTAGTAAGGCATGTTTGTTAAAACTAGTTATATTTCCTAATTAAACTAAGGCCTAGTCCTGGATTAAGCTAATCCTGGTCCGGGAAACCGCCCCTATGTGCATTGAAATAAACCTGATGCGTCCTTTAAAAACAAGTTTTTTTATTTTTATTTCAATTTCTCATCTTGCCAAACCGATTTTATCACTGACCCAGGTAACAACCCACTTAACCTCAGCACTTTTGTTTGTCAATCATGTTGTTTAAAACTCGTATGACTGTGATTCTTCACTGCAAAGTTTGGCATCCTCAGTCCATCCAATGAAAATGAATGATGTCCAATGCCGTAACATGTTTTCTGTGAATACTTGACAGGAACATGTTGAACGTTCACAGTTTAAAAAAAACTTCCTCCCCTTCTTTTTCTTTCCATTTCAACAGGTGTTGTCTCTAACAATTGTTGAAGCTTTCATACAGTGCTCCTGTAGGTTAATTGGTAGAGCATTGCATTATTAAGCAAACCAAAGGTCATGGGTAGAAAACGCATGGCCTACTGATAAAATGTATAGTTTGTTGTAGTAATGCTTTGGTCACTTTGGATAAAGGATAAATGGATAAATGTATGTTTGTATAGCTATTCAAATACTTCTTGGTATTAATCGCTTTGTCTTTTTTTATTATATTAAGTTGCATTGGATTAAAGCGTCAGCCTGCCCCTTGTAAGCCTTGTGGTCCATTAGTAAAAATGGAAGCGCCTGAAAAAGACTCCCAGAGAGACACTTAATCATCAATCCAGTCGTCCTAGAGTCTGCATGTGTCTTTCTTTAGGGTGACATTGGTATGAGCGCTAAACAAGCAGAATGTCCTACTAAACAAGACAGAGGACCTCCTAAAACATCCCAGTTCACACACACACACACACAGACACTCTTCCAAAGTGACATCATTGAAACAGCACCACCACATGTATGGTAGAAATAATGCTACCCTCATACATTCACTATATACAGTTAATGTTCCTTACATGACAAACAACCCATGATGACCAGGTATGATTAGCCGCAAGTACATTTTAGGTTAAGGCCTCAGGCTCGAAGATCAAGTGAGTCATAGACCATAGACAGGGATAGCCAAAAGTTCACTCCGCGGACAGCATTCTCTATTATTGGTGGTGGACAAAGCCTCTGTCGTGACCTCAAAGTATCTATAGTTCCAATAGTTCATTTCTGTGGCATGTTACATTAGGATGCATGACCCTGGTTATGAATAGTGTCCTCAACAAATATTTAAAATGCGGCAGCTGAAGAGGGGAAAAACAGCAATGACTTTGATTTGTCCTCTGCTTATATTGAGTTTAGGTATTGGCATCAGTGTTGTACAGGTATAGTGAACAAGTTTGGATGGTTTAGGATTATATAGTGTAGTAGTTATATAAATTATTATGGTTTCTGTAAATGTTCCTACCAAATTTTGCCTAATAAGTGTTGCTGTAGCTCAATTGGTAGAGCATTGTGTTAGAAGTGGTGTAGATTTTAAGTGCCTACTTAATTTTAAAAGTGCCTACTTAATGTGTTAAAGGATAGTTTACTCAAAAATAAAAATGTTGTTATCATTTACTCACCCCAAAATTATTCCAAACTTGTATACATTTCTTTACAAATCTGGGGCACCATTGACTTCAATACAGTAGGAAAAAATTATACAATGGAAGTGAATGGTGCCCAAGATCGGTTTTAAATAATTTTTCAAAATATCTTCATTTCTGTTCAGCAGAACAAAGACATTTTAATAAGTTTGGAACAACTTGAGGGTTAGTAGATGATATCCAAATATTTATTTGTTTCATTTCATTTTCATTAATGTAAATGTAGACCGTTTTTGAAACAAATGTTACATTTGTGTGCACCTTTGATGTTGTCATGACAAGTTATGATGTATTGGTTTATGTCAAGTTGTCATAACTAAGACATCTCAAACAATGTCATCTTTGCATTTAAAATAACATAATTAAGGGAATGACACTTAATGACTGTTGGAGTCATTATGTGTATTGGCATGGGTTGGCGCTGTGCCACAAGTCTTCTTAAGACTAATTATTGCAGGTGTGGCGCACAGTGAGGTGCATGGTTTTTAACCATGAGACACGGCGTATAGGCAAATCATGGATACTGAGAGTTACGTTTATTTTGAGAAACAGGGACGTGCACAGGGGGGTTGCTCAGGTTGCCCGGGCAACTGCCCATATGCCCTTCTCGACTCAAGTTGCCCTTCCGAGGTGGAAAAAAATAAATTTTACTTTTACTTTGTTTACACTATGCAGCGTACCTTCATTACTGTATTTTAATTAATTACAAAATTTGTATTTTATTTTTAAATTGCTATCTTGTGTTTCTGGCGCATTCGCGAATTAATGACTCGTTTGAGTCGAGTCCTTACAAAGTGTTGAAAATAAATGAGTCTTTTGAGTCGTTTCTTTACAAAGCGAATGGGCCAAACGTTTAAAATTGGTTCGCGAATCAGTTTGAATGAATTGTTCAGATCGCTGCAAAAACGGAATCGTCCGAAGCTGTTTTACTCGTAACCTATGTAGAAACACGCAGAATATAACCAGTGTTGGGTGACGTGGAAATTAATTTACCAATCTTTTAACTAAAAGCAAAACTTCACACATGTTCCCGCCAATACATACACGCGACCTGTTCGTCGTCAGACACAGTTAAACGCGTGCAACCTCCAGAAGCATTGTAGCACAGATTGAAGAAAATCCATCGATGATTGACATCTGATTCGCTGTATACTGTACTGTATGATGTAAGTGATTCTCACAAAACACACGTGACGTGACATGACAACATGTCCTCAGACCATCTCAGGAGATTTCTAACTTTATACATATGCAAAACTGTTGTCAGTTTACTTGTCTGATATTTCAGCTATAAGCTACATCAACATTGAGACTAGAGTTAATTTGTTAATTTGAAATGCTTGTCTATTCTGTGTTTGTATTCTTTTTGTTTCTGTACTGTTTGTTGCAGTTTTACACATACTGTTCAAGTGCCCTTCATAAATATTCTTCTGTTTGTTGTGTCAAGACATGTCTAAACATTAAAAGATGAACATGTGACAAAACTACAGAATCTGTCACATTATTTTTTTTAATGGTCACTTAGCTGTGTCCTGATTGTTTACACATGAAAAGCATAAAATGTGTAGGATCAGTTTGATTCACTTATGTGCATTTGTGTACAACATAAGTCAGCATTTAATGCTGTTGTTCTTTGTTGTTAAAGCATGTATGTGTTGAAACATAAACAAAGGTTAATAAAATGTGACATTCTAAACTTCTGACATACTGATATTTATCTTACCAATTTCTGGTCTCCACAGCAAACAGAAAAATCTTGTCTTTACAGTTCTGATACTTATGGAGGGCACTGTATTGTGTGTGTGTGTGTGTGTGTGCGTGCGTGCGTGCGTGCGTGCGTGCGTGCGCGCGCGCGTGCGCGTGCGTGTGTGTGCGTGTGTGTGTGCGCGTGTGTTTGCATGTGTATATCTAGATTTATTTTTTCATGAGTAACTAGTAACTCGCTACTTGAGTATTATTTTCATTGCATACTTTTTACTTCTACTTGAGTAATTATTTATTCAGTTACTTGTACTTTTACTTGAGTAAAGTTTTTGGCTACTCTTTCCACCTCTGTTAAAATCTTCATGAATCTAGGCTGAGTTTGCCACGTTTAAGCCTAAATAATCAGACAGATAGCAGCTAGCTATCATAGCTTGCAGACAAGCAGCCTAGGCTACAATTTTTTTGGTAGGCATTAGTCAATGTTTGCTGATTTTAATAAAGACCCTGTTATTCTCAGTCCTTCATATAGGCCGTGAGTTTAAAAAAAAAATTAGGGTGGGGGTGCCCTTTATTTAGGTCAGAGCAACTGCCCCTAAAGAATCCTGTGCACGTCCCTGTTGAGAAATGTTTTACTTTTCGTTATGTTAATAAATGGATTGGCATATCCGAATTTATTTTTGGACTTTTGAAAGTTTATTATACTTTGTTTAATTATTTAAGCCAAGAGGAAACAGTACGACGAAAAAACACGCGTGCAAAACAACTTAAATGTGCACCAACAATGACAGTTGCCATATACTTGCATAAAATCTCCTGATTGAATCATGATTTTGAAGATGTCATGTCAGTTTTATGAACACCCCTTTAAGTAAAGTGTTATCAAATTTGGAGTTTGGACGTTATGGGACATATTATAATTTGTGATAACCTTTCCCTCTTTTTTTCCCTCGTTTTTATTTTGGCAGTGTTGATAAGTCAGTGGCAGACCGAACCTAAGGAGCGGGTCATCTCTCTGGTTCTGACCCATCTGCCTCTCCTTAAACCGGGCAATGCAGAGGCCAAGGTGGAATACATGAGTCTGCTCCCCAAAATATTGAGCCACACCATCGAACATGGACGGCACCTGGAGGAAAGCCGGCAGCTTCTGTCGTATGCTCTCATCCACCCGGCGACGTCTCTCGAAGACCGGGCAAACCTTGCCCTTTGGCTCAACCACCTGGAAGAACGGGCGGCCGCCCGAGGAGCTGGAGACTCCTTGGAGCGGGCGCCTTCATCTCATCACGGGCAACCTCCGCACCTTTACACCCACCACCAGCGCTACGGCTCAGATGACCGTCTTAACGGCTGGCAGAGCTCAAGGGGCTCCGGGCTGGGAAGTTGGCAGCAGCAGCAACAACAGGGTTGTGAAAACGGGCATCTTTTGCTGTACCCATCATCCTCTGTTCCTTCCACTATCAACGCCGTAGGTACAGGCAGTGGGACCAACACAAGTAAGTGGACTATTACTTATTGTGGGTGGGTGGGGGTTTAAGACTGACTGACTCCAGTTGCTTAGCATGTCCATAACCACAGGTGTTTCATTAAATCTAACAACTATTTTGTCTGCGGTTTAGAGATTAGGATGGTTGAAACCAGCAAATTGACCTGACATTACCCTCTGCACATGATCAAAGACACCTCTCAAATCCCACCCATTTCCTTTGGAGATAGAGGTCACAACCCTTCACGAGACTTTATGCTCACAACTTCAGGTTTATCTCCTCAACGTCAGGAGCGAAATGAAGAGGGAAAAATGCGAACATGCGGCGCTGCCGTGTCGAGCGCGTAACAAAGATAGTCAGATTGAACATATCTGTGGTCAGAGCAGGGTATTTCTAGCTAAGAATGCAAGGATCTTTTTTCCTGATGAAGGAGACAGCTGGGGATAAAAATAAGGGTGCATTTAAAGCACTGGTCCACCAGATCCTCTTTATTTTTGACTGCTTAGAGACTTTCAACGGCACAAAGGAATGATTTCACAACGTGAGGTTATACACTTAAATGTTTTAAACAGTATTAAAGGTATACCGTAGTTCACCCAAAAATGAAAATAATGTCATTAATGACTCACCCTCATGTCGTTCCAAGACCTCTGTTCATCTTCAGAACACAGTTTAAGATGTTTTAGATTTAGTCCAAGAGCTTGTTGACCCTTTATTGAAAATCTACGTACGGTATACTGTCCATGTCCAGAAAGGTAATAAAAACTTCATCAAAGTAGTCCATGTGACATCAGTGGGTCAGTTAGAATGTGTTAAAGCATCGAAAATACATTTTGGTCCAAAAATAACAAAAATTACAACTTTATTCAGCATTGTCTTCTCTTCGCTAGACTAAAGTCACGTGAGTGCAGTGACGCAGATGACGTGTTATCCTCAGACATGTCTGCAAAGTTGTTGTTTTTTCGAACTTACAGCGTGCGTCTCCCTCACACTGTAAACGAAGCCTGGGCGCACAAAAAACAGCTGGGGCGCACCAGATAACACGTCAGCCACGTCACTGCAGTCACATGACTTAAAGGAGCATTTCACCCGTTGAAACATTAATCTTTATTGAAAGTGCATCATATTTGTAGTCGAAATGTATTTGGTGCATATTTGACAGAGAAAAGGGGTGTTTGTAGTCTCACTCCCTCAACAAAGATATAGCACTTCCTTCTTTCAATGATGCAAAATGATGCTTTTTACATCATTGAAAGAAGGAAGTGCAACACTGAAATCTGTATTTCTCCTGTCTCAGCAGCAACTGAGAAAATGGTGCATGACCATTCAAAAACATGACTGGGGTTCTAACTATACAAAGCTTAATGCAAATGGGTGAAGTGTCCCTTTAAGTCTCATGCATGCGCTTCACAACAGACGCGGAAGAGAAGACAATGCTGAATAAAGTCGTTATTTTTGGACCAAAATGTATTTTCGATGCTTCAACACATTCTAACTGACCCACTGATGTCACATGGACTACTTTGATGATGTTTTTATTACCTTTCTGGACATGGACAGTATACCGTACGTAGATTTTCAATGAAGGGTCAACAAGCTCTCGGGCTAAATATAAAACATCTTAAACTGTGATCCGAAGATGAACGGAGGTCTTACGACTTTGAAACAACATGAGGGTGAGTCATTAATGACATTATTTTCATTTTTGGGTGAATTATCCCTTTAATTGGACAAAATGATATTGTTCCCTTTGATCTATTGTATTAAATGGGATCTGGTTACGTGGTCCCTTTGATATAGCATAGCATCTTTAGTGGTTTACTGCCCAGTTTTATCATATTTTATAAAATAAAATACAATTAAATCTCAGAAAAATAAGGCTACTAACCAACAGCACTACATTGTGTAATTTAATATGTTTCGTTTAATTTAAATATTAACTTTTTTTTTCGGGCGGCCACGTAGGGATGCATCATATACAAGGGGGGCCCCATGAGAACCACTGGTTTACATACCGTAAATGGCTTTCCAAAGCCAAGTTGTGAAACTTAAAAACAACCATTTGTTGAGCAGTAAACTCTTTTTGGTTGTAATAGGAACATTTATTTTTATGTATATAATGCCATTTTTCCATAACCATAGCATCTATTTATGCATGATAAATTCATAGTTATGAATATTGGTCAATGCAAAGCAAGCAGACAAACATGATGAGACCTTCAGCTTCAAGCGTGATTGTGAAACAAACATCAATAGTCAATGGCACCTTCATAAAATGAGATATGATCTAAGATCGTTTCTGAATAAAACTAACAGGCTGTCACACCCATGGTACCTCCCTGGCTAGGCACCACATGCCATTGCATCTATTCCCTTGTAAGGTATCCTTTGTGGGGTCTGTATTTAGGGAAAATGGCTAATATTTAGGGACTGGAACTTGTAATGGTAGCTGGGCACCTATTTTAAACTAGCCCGCGAAGACCTATACATAGTCAAAGCATCTACAGCCGCATATACTGTAGGAGGAGAGAACGGACATCACACGGCTTGTAACACACCTCATCTTGTGTTGTTTGTTTTTTCATTTTGTTTTGTACCTCATCCAGTTCTCTACGATGGAATAAAATGTTAAGGAAGACAGGCTTATGTGTATTTGCAGTGGGAAAGAGTCCGAGCTTATTTGGCCCTTCCCAGATGAAACAAATAAGCTTGTGTTGGTTAAAGCAGCGTAGTTCTCCACAAACTGTCAGCCGGGCTTTTTTTTATTAACGCAGCGTAATATAAATGTGCTTTCACACTAGATCTTTTGATTCTGTTTGACGTCAGGCTTGTTTGATTGACGCAAAAGTTGTTCACTGGTCCGCACCCGCGTGTACTTTGGGTTGCATTCACACTTTTATTCATATTATTCATGTAGATGTGGGAATGCAGGAATATGCAAGGAAATATTTTGGTTACAGCTTACAAATTTTGGGAATTATTTTAAGAACTAAGTTAAAATAAGCACGAATATGTACAAAATGTTAAATGCTTTCTTATTTGTAAGATGTTTTGGATAAGTGCCTATGTAAAATTAAAGACCTGCATATTTTTTAAGTCCAGGCTAAAGTCTCATAATGAAATTTGGAGAATTTAACGTTTAATTTCAGTCATATGAAAAATATCAAGGTTATATTTTCACCGAATGTTCTTTACATTGATGATTTTACTGTATATAGAATACAGTAAATCACAAAATGATTTGACTTCTGAGTTTTCACAGGCAGGGTCACAATCAAAATAGTATCTCTGGAGCATGACCTCATATCCTGCTGCTCAACATTCATTCCATTGTGTGACACATTTTTGCACGTTTAAAGTATAGCATGACTGTCCCTTTAATACGCTATGCCCTGATTTGTCTGCCCTGACTAGACAGAAAATAAACAGTGACAGAATAGATCTACTAGAATAAGACTTGTCATTTTAAAGATTAAAAGCTGCCAGAAGTGAACTTGTCAGAAGAAGAGCCCCTACAGCGAGGATCACATCACATGCATTCTTGTCTTCCCAGTGCTGACGGGCGGGCAACACAGTCCTCTGAGGCGTTCGGTGTCTCTGACCCCTCCGATGAGCGGCGGATCGAATCAGCCTCTGGGGCACGGCTGGCTCTCTCAGGAGGACTTGCGTCCCCGCGGGCCGGCCCCTGACCACGCCCCTCTCTCTCCTCAGAGCAGCGTGGCGTCTTCGGGCAGCGGAGGCAGCGAGCATCTGGAGGAACACGCTGCCGTCCGGAGTACATTCCATGAGGAGGGAAGCGGAATGAGAGGCGAGTCGGCGTTTTGTGTGTGTTTTCAAGCATGAGATGAGATGAGATGGGGTGGGGTTGTATTAAAGCTTTTAGTCCAGGTAAACAGCTGTTTGTTCTTTATGTTGAGGTTTTTTTATACATACCTGCTCAAAATGTTGTGTATCCACTCCAGCTGTCATACATACTGTACTATAGTATAGTTTACTATAGTAAATGCTAAAGTATAGAGGAGAGCGTGGCACAACCTAACACTTTTTGGTTTTGGCTCAATCATATTTGAGTTTGATTAATTATATTTTTACACAAGCAACACACACATCTCTGCTACAAATGAACATTTGAAGTTTGTTTCTAGTACTTACCATTCTTGAACAATTACACCAAATGTGACAGAAGTGCAAACGTTACAACTTACCCCATAGGTGGGGTTAATTGCAACAGGCAGGGGGTTAGTTGTAATACAAATATTTCAATACTATTTTGTCTATATACTTGAAGTGGATATTGTTTATATATCTGTCTATAATAGACAGATATCCACACTGTATTCATTCATCCAGCCATTTTCTAACAATAGTTCAATTATAAATGGGTACAAATGTCTAAATACAGTATGTGAAAAAAGCAGCACAATTATGACAAAAAAATTGTATATGTGACCCAGTCTTTAATAACCATACTACAGTTTCAAAATCTGATTTTAGTCATTCATTTCATTATGATTTCAATCTTTGACGTGACCTTATTCAATGAATATTAAAGATATGAACAAAAATAAATTTGACACACAATTTTTTAATAAGACAGGCACATATATTTTGCTGGCAACCAGCAATCATTTGTGTGTAGCCTATTTAAAACAACGGCAAGAATTACGCCAACGTTAGCGGTTTTCATACCGTAAGTGCTGAGGGGTTAGTTGTAACACCGCGTTAGAATTAACCCCGCTGGGTCAAAATATTTTCAAGCCCACCAAAAAAGTTGCTAAGAGCTGCAGACATATTTCAAAATGATGCTATGTTTAAGTTATGGTCACATATGTTTTACTTGCAATACTGTGATTTGTCTTCAGATGTTCCATCATGGCTGAAGAGTCTGCGTCTCCATAAGTATGCTGCACTGTTTTCCTCCATGAACTATGATGAGATGATGTCACTCACAGAGCAGCAGCTGGAAGCTCAGGTTTGTCTACTGACCTGTAAACAGTTTGTCACTTAAAGGAATAGTCTACCCTTTTGCCATATTAAACTATGTTATTACCTCAACCTAGACGAATTAATACATACCTATCTTTTTTCAATGCGTGCACTGTACACCGCGTTGTGAATGTGTTAGCATTTAGCCTAGCCCCATTCATTCCTATGGTACCAAAAAAAGGTTTTATTTTGTGGCACCATACTTACTGGTATAACTCCTCATGTAACAGTCTTTATATAGGGAAAACACGGAAGTGTTTTGTGGCTTCCCTGTTTGGTACCATAGGAATGAATGGGGCTAGGCTAAATGCTAACACATTCACGATGCGCTGTACAGTGCACGCATTGAAAAAAGATAGATATGTATTAATTCGTCTAAGTTGAGGTAATAACATAGTTTAATATGGCAAAAGGGTAGACTATTCCTTTAATGATTCTGCACATTACACTTCAATAGGAGTTTCTCACTTTAAAGGGGACATGTCATGAAAATCTGACTTTTTTTATGTTTAAGTGCTATAATTTGGTCCCCAGTGCTTCTATCAACTTAGAAAATGTAAAAAATCAACCTAGTGTCTTAGTTTTGTTAAACCATTCTCTACAAGCATGTGAAAAAAATAGGTCATTAAAATTTGGCTCCCCTTGTGATTTCAGAAAGGATTAATTCCGCCCTTCAATCGTCACTATCCAACCACGGCAATGCCATTTAGTGCAGAGATCAGCTCATTTGCATTTATGAGGACACAACCAAAATGGCACATTTTTGCTCACACCTACAATGTGGCAATTTTAACATGTTACAATAAATTATCTATATGGTATTTTGAGCTAAAACTTCACATACGCACTCTGAGCACACCAAAGATTTATTTGACATCTTAAAAAAGCATTGTGATATGTCCCCTTTAAATGATATCAGTTATCATCCTTACTGCAGCTTTATCAATATCACATATTGCTGTATATGAAAATTAACACAACATTTCAGGAAAAATTAAAGATAAATTATTACATAAAATTAAGCAATTGATTCAGCACTTTTTCTAAGGCCAATAATATATGAACATGAATAATTTCTGCATTTCTGATGTATATGCATTTCTGATGTAAATCTGGAGTACCTATAGAGTAGTATGACATCCTTTATATCTCCGAAGAGTCTTTAGTTTAATCAGATTTATAAAAGAAAGATAAGCTTTACCGAATCTTTCCGATAACGTACGAAAAAATGAAGAAAGAGGAGTTACTACCGCGGGTGGAGCGAGTACGAGTCATGCAACACTATACAACACTTATAACTTATGATTCACTACATGTTTGTGTCATTTATATAATATGCACGCGACTATTTTCAACATAAGACAGAACTCGTGACCCGGTTGGGAAAATCCACTGCATCAAACACACACGCAAAACTCCGCTGCTACCCCGGATAATAAACTATATCCATTGTTTTCATAAGGCTGGATTTCTTCTCCTTACATCCAAAAGCACACTTCTTCATTCGTGCCATTGTTAAGTTTTGAAAATAAACAAAGCTGTCGCGTGATGTGAATGTTTGTATGTTCTAGCGTCTCCCGCTGATTGACGGGTGGGCGGGGTTTTCCGGGGGAGGTGCCCATATAAAGAAGTGATACGTATAGAAAACCCCTGAAACATCAGTTGGACCTGTAATCGGAAAAAGCTTTCCGAAACTTGTACGAACCCTGGCGAAGTGCATTCGGCACAGAAATACTCTGTAACACGTCCAACTGCTTTTTTGACACTTTGCCTACGTTTAGCACGAGGAAACAACTCTATAACTGTGTTAATAAGTCAGAATGCATGAAATACCATTGAACCCCCCCTTTAACATCTTGGAAGCAGACATTTACTTGGGTAAAACACGACAAAAGAAACAATGCAATATTTTTCACAGTTTGCTGTCAGTTTACAGGTAAAGCAGAAAAGTTGGGAGCCTTTTTTCGTTGGAACATGTCTGTATTATATGTATACAATTATATTTGACATTTGAATTATTATTTTTAAATATGTGACACTAACATTTTTTTATTGGGGCCAGTGAAAATTTTAGCAGGGCAAGTTAAAACCTGAACCACTGGCCCGACCGGGCCTTTATAAAAAATTATTTGCGTTGAGCCCTGAGGCGTAAACAGCCTCTTATACAATCGTACAGACCAAATGCTAATTTATATTAATGGTAATATTTAGTTTACAATTCTTGTAAATGTTTCACTGAAACCGTTATGTTGTGTGTGTTAAATGAAAAAGAATAAAAAACAATATTATTTGCACTATGAGACACATAATAGTTCATTACAGTACATTATTCACCTGCACTATTAAAAAATGCAACATGAAGTTAAAACAACTTGGTTTTGCAAGTCAATTCAACCTACTATTTTAAGTTTTGGCTTGTGAGAAGTTGAAATAAATTATAAAATCAAGTTGAAATTGTTTAACTAAATTTTTTAAGTTAAAGTAACATAAAAATATTTAGTTGATTTGACAAAAATGCTGTATATATTTTTACAGTGCGCAGTGTAATTGTGCAAAAAATTTAGACCAGAGACTTTTAGAGATCAAGCTCTCAGCTACAGATTTAATAGATTGTTTTAATTTGATAATATTATGTGTCTTAAATAATATTTTTTTCATATACTACAGCAAGTTACCAAAGGGGCGCGACACAAGATCATCATCAGTATTCTGAAGCTGAAGGACAGACAAAATATGCTCCGCTGTCTAGAGAAGGTCAGAAGCTCTCCAACTTCATCTCTGTTTTTTCCATCTCATCTTTGTTTCTTCTAGGGGTGTCCTCGACTAAGGATTTACATATTCGAATCAGAATTTTCGAATCTTTCCATAGTCGACCGATAGTCGAATCATCTATGTTTGTGAGCATGGGTTGGGAGGGGGCCAGACCAGGTACAAATTGGTAACTTTTATTTTCTTTCACAAGCAGCACACATAAACAACTTTCTGTTAAAGTGACCAAAACTGTCTTTCAAGTAATAAACGAAGACAAAACTGGCGATGCATTTATATATATTTTTTTAAGGTAAAATGTAAGGCAACATTTGTTTAATTATTCCTCATAACATTTTAAAGCCACGATCTACAGAACATCACACAAAAATACATTTTGATAACTAAACCTAAAAAAATAACAAAGATGATCCTGCCTTGGAAACTCCGGCTACAATTAAGTGTTTTTATTTAATTTGGAGATAGTGCGTCAAAGCAGTCATGACCAAAAAAACCCGACAAATGAGAAATGATCATCTCTGTATTCACTTTAGATACAGAAAGACCGAATGATATTATTTATTTCAGGAATCTCTTTGCTATCATTTGAAAGTGAACACCGACTGACCATAATATTAAATCACAAGAAAGACATTCGTGTCAGGCAGAAATAGGTTCGGTGCAGATACTAGTTTCAGTTTCATCACCGAAATAAAAAAAACGGCTTACCTGTTTTGTAGTTTAACTTTAAGATAGACAATATAACCACTCTGTTTTAAATACATTTTAAAAACTTATACTCGTCGAAAAACATCCGTTTTTTAATGTTTAGTTTGATGAACTCCTAAATATGAGACGCAGAGCACCTAACCCGTTCGGCTAAATTACAGGCGCAAGCATGGCCAGCACGCAATAGCGCAACATCGATACAACGAAAAGCTATCCAAAATTTACATACTTAAATAAGATCGGAATTTACGTTTATAATAAATACCATTTTTTTAATAAAATAAGGTCAGAAGTAACAAAGTGCAGAACAAATATGCAAAATGCCTCAAGTGCACGGAAACAAAACACAAGCCAAATAGTTAACTCAGATAACCCAAAGTGATTTATAAATAAAATAAAATATAGAAATTATAAAAAGAACGAAAGTCATAGTTTAATTTGCCAGCTTTGTCTTTTAAATGTCGAAACAAAGAGGCAAGGCTTTATTAACATAGAGACCTCTTATGGACGTGAAGTCCGGTCACAGGGGTTGTTGGATTTATTAACGCATTTTAAAAATATTTATTGAAAGCTGCTACTTCACATATTATTTGCAGCATTATCATAATATGCAGTATATTAATATATTGTGAGAAAGCTGTTATATGTGAAATCAGATAATGTGTGCACCCATACGGCCAAAATTAAATGATCCTCATTTCATAACACATCTGCGACGATTCGACTATGAGATTGGTAGTCGAATCAGGCTTCTCCTATCGATGCATCGAATCTTCGACTATTCGGGGTCACCCCTAGTTTCTTCCCAACTATATATTGATAATTATTTTACATGTTTTATCCAACAGTATATTATCTTGATGTCCAAACCTACAGCCTTTATAGCCAGGCCACACAGACTATCTTTGGCACTTAAGTTCTTTCCTGGCTCTTTTGAAAGTAGCCAAAATCTGAAATTTTCAGTTTTATACACATTTATTCTTGTTCATAGTAAAAGGCAGTCAGTTTAAGGTGAGGATGCGATCTTTGGAACGGATGAAACAACAAGAGACAGGAAGGAGCCAGATGCCATCTAATTTCAGAACAGCCTTTTCATCAAGCTTTCAATCTCGATACATTTGTAGCACCAGAAATCAGACACCTGCTCTCGATAGCCGGGTCCATTTAAAGTTTTAATGTGCCATGTGTCGGGCCCGTCTAGTCGCACAGCACGACGGAGAAACAAACATGCACGTATTTTTGGTAGACCTTTATTTTGTTCTCGCATGTCATTTTCCACCTCATAACATGAAGTCTGAAATATCCTTAACAGTTGCTTGGATTGAATTTATGTACGCTTTTAAAATAATGCTACACATTTGTCATCGTTCTTCATCTCTCTTTCTCAGGACATACTGGAGGGAGGGAATTTACGTGCTCCTTTACAGGAGCTCCACCAGATGATCCAGACCCCCATTAAGGCCTGCAGCACAGAAGAGTCGTCACAGCGCCACCCGCTGAGCGCTGAAGGGAAAAGCACCATGGCCAGTTCTCATCTCGGCGGAGGAGAGACGGAAAGCAGCTCTACGGTCATAGCCGAGGGGGACATACCTGCTCAATTCACCCGTGTCATGGGCAAAGGTTCACACATAGTTCTTGTATTTTAACAATTCTTTTAGGTTTTTAGGAATGTTTAGGTTAAAGTTTTCAGTGACACACCTCAGTTTCTAACAGACCAAAAAATTGGGTTAGAGGAAAACATAGGTTACACTGTAAAAAATTCTATGTTGCACTTAAATTTTTAAGTTTAACCAACTTAAATTTACAATTCATGCTATAAATTATAAAAATAAAGTTGAATTAGCTTTAGTTATTTTTATAATTTATAGCAACTCCGCACTAGATCTCTTTACGTGTCCACTTAGATCCGAAAACCTGAAGTCTGAGCAGGTTCGGGTATAAAAGTTAAACATGTGACGGACACGGGTCGAGTGTAATATTAGGGGCATTCGGGTAATTTAAAATGAATGTGTTTTTGCCAAACATACCAGAAACAACACAAACTATCTTGCGTGTGTGCATTGATTCCTTTTCCAACCCCAATCTCCCCCCCCGGTTTGCCAAGAGCGCTTGCAACATCATGTGAATGTTTTAAGAGTTACTACACATTTTAGTAGTTACCTTGGTGCCGTTGTCAGATAACAAAGAAAAAATTAATGGAGCAGCGGATCAAACTTTCTGTCTGACTGGTGCATGCTGGGATACACACACGTTGGTGCCATTTACATTTGGGTCCAGGTTCGGGTACTCGGTTCTAATTTTCTCTGGTTTGTCTAGGGTCTGGTCTTTTAAAAAAAAAAGCTTGTAAAAAGTGATAATTTCGAGTCAGGTACCTTTCTTTGGCCCTGAGACCTCCACTCCTCACTAGTTTAGAAAGTTGAAATGAATTGTAAATTCAAGTTAATTCAACTTAAAAAGTTATGTGCAACAAGGAATGTTTACAGTGTGTGCAAAAGAGAAATTTCAATTTTGAAAATTTTGCATATATTTACCCAGCTTGATAATGCTCTGTAAATTCTGGCAGTAATTTCCATAAGAGTTCCCTGACTAAACTCATACTTGCGTGTATATGTAAATGAAAAGTTTGGTTCCAAAACGCAATAAATGCCATTTAAAAAAAAAGTTACCGCTAAAATCTGTATTGTATCAGGTCAGTATTAAAAATTCAATTCTTCATTTTAGGCAAAATCCGATATCCGCCTTGTTATACTGTCATCTTTTCAAAATGCGATAAACGCCAGTCTTCCTTCTCTGCAGAATGCAATAAATCTGCTTAACCAATCACAGCGCACTATTCCACGCATTGTAAACAACAATGGCAGCGCTTTGAACACACACAGAATCCCAGTTTTCCTCATCTACTTTGTGATCAACAAACAAACAAAAAAATTATACTTTAATGGCATTGATAAACCTGTGGTGGTTTTCTGTGGCAGGGAAGAAATGTAAGCCATAAAAAATCTAATAATTTACAATAGAGCCACTAGGCGAAGGGAAAATGCCGGCTGTTGCTTGTTCTCACACCAAAACATCAAACTTTCTTGCTATAGAAAACATGTTTTTACCCAAATAAGTCAAAATGGATTTAATGCGTTTTGGAACCAAACTCTTCAATATGCATATATGTGTATATATTGGATGTGTCTCTTGTGTTTGTTTTGTTACTTAATCTATTTTTGTTCACTTTTTGGCAGTTTGCACACAACTCCTTGTCTCCGGATCAGATGAGGAGAACATTAGCTCCTACCTACAGCTTATTGATAAATGCCTAATCCACGAGGTGAGTGTTCGACAGTACTGACAGTACCTTTTATTACCAAACAACAGACCTGAGACTATTTTAAATGGGTTGTTTTTAAATGGCCAATATCCCGTATTTTATGTCACTACCATAAAAATCACATCTCTAGGTGGTATTATGGTATAAAAAAAGTGTAAGACTTTTAACTGTGCATATCTGTAGGACTCACATTTAAAGGTACAGTGTGGGTTTTTTAGCGGCATCTAGCAGTGAGATTGCGAATTGCAACCAAAAGCTCAGTCCACAGCTCACTCTCTCTTTCGAAAGGCATAGTGAAACTACGTTTAACTTACACAAGACAAACATGTTGTCGTCTGAGACAACGTAGGGTTGAAACGTGCTCTGTAGAACAGTTTGTCTGTTTAGGGCTATTGTAGAAACATGGCGGCAACTTCCATGTAAGCGGACCCACGGTTTATGGCAATAAAAAACGAGTCATTGTAAGGTAATTAAAACAATACAGTTCATTGTCCAAAGTCTTTATACACCACTTATAATATAGTTTCTGTCAAGACATCCTTTGTAAAGTCCCACACTGCACCTTTAAAACGGATGCATATAAATTTGGTGGTCCTTTGGTGCTGATTTATTTGAGACGTGTTTTAAGTGCTCTCCTGATTATCTAAATAAAATTCTTCTTTAGTTTCACATCTAAGACATGAAAGTCCTGATCAAAAGATTGCAAGCATCCAGTTCTCTTTCTTGTTTATTAATGAAACAAATCACTAGCACTGTTTAAGAATAACCAGAAATAATCCCATTAGGCATAGTTCTGGAAAGATCAGATATGAGGTGTAATGTTCCATTAAAAATAAAGAGACGGTGAGCAGCGTTCGACTGTAATGGAAAGCCTGAGTCACCCTTTGTCCCCGCTCCACCTCTCTTACATCACTCAGGCCTTCACGGAGACGCAGAAGAAGAGGTTGTTGTCATGGAAACAGCAGGTGCAGGTGCAGTTTCGGTCAATCTCGCGGAAAACTCTGCTGGACCTAACAGGACCCAGACGAAGGTGATTACTTGAATACTTGATTCTGATTGGTCGATTATATACAGTATGTTTTTTGTACAGTCGAAGTCCTTTATTGTCATTAAGACTTTTAAACTGTATAGCTGACTGTTTTTCGACATAGCTCATTACTCGCAAACTGCCTCTTTCTTTTTACATAATGTTTTTTCTCGAAAATAAATTAGCCATGAAACTGGGATTTTGTACAGTTAGCCGTTCATTACCGCAAAATAAACATCTTTTGCAGTACGACAGCCTGGCTGTGGGTCTTCGCCAACGTATTGCTTCATACTACAATATCCGAAAGTTTCAACGGATGACTTAATGTTACTTTCCATCACAGCTTTGTCATCCTGGCAAAACCAGTTTTGTTGTAATGCCGTAATTCTTACAGGATTAGATCATACAGTGTGCTGGAGGCAGCCAGGCATTAGGCAAGAGCAATCCATTTGAGCTTTACCCTGTCAAATACTTAGATTGATTGAAACACAAGGGTCAAATTCTTTCCATCTGTATTTTCACTTTTCAAAGCTAAAACTAGTTTGTGATCAGCAAGCACACCGACCACACAGTGTTTTTCGCCGTGAGTCAGCACGCGTGTCGTCATTTTCTCCTACGTTGCATCATGATCTAAATAGAGAATGTGTTTCTGTTTTATGTCACAGCGTGATAAGATGCTGATGTTTATATAATCGAAGAGGTATTTGACAACGTTGCTCGCTTTTAATTCCTTCCAGTAGCCGCTACGGCCAATCCAACTCCCTCCCATCCTCTGGCTGCGTGGGCAGCGGCGTTCCCACCCGGAGGAACCTGCGCCAGTATCAAATGAGAAATTTGTCTTGCGTGAGACCCCTTTTGGGCACCACCGGGCTGTTCGGACCAACCCCCAGGAGTGGCAGTAGCACACCGACCGGCCTGAAACAGGGAAGACAGGTTTGTCACTTTACAAACATGACCTACTACCCTCACCCCAAGCGTAAATGATCCTTAAAAATGACAGGGAGAATGAAACCGTAGGCAATTTACAGCATTCCTGAAATCGTACATCACTGCTCAATGGAACAACCGAGGATCCGCTTTTGGAAACATAGAGATAACCTGGCATTCTTGCGTGTCGGCCACAACATTTTCCTTGGCATTTCTACAATGGGAGGAAGTTCCAAACTGCCTCCCTGGATCAGAGTCGTAGATGGTGGGTTAGGTGCGATGAGTCATATTTTTGGGAGAAAAGAGAGAGAGGGAAGAGAAGAAGGGAAAGAAATGGAGAGTTCGAGAGACGGAGCCGAACAGAGGCAGTGAGAACAGTGCACAGGCATTTCCTGTTTTTCCCTGCTGCTCCGTACGGGAGGGCCGGGAAAGGGGAAGAGGGAGTCAAATGAAGGGAGTGAGAGAGTGAATGAAAGCAGGATTGCAGGTTAAAAGGGGTTCTCTGGGTTTGAAAGCATTTGTCATTGGCTCGTGCTAGGAAAAGTCATATTTTCACTGCTTTATACTGTATGAATGAGAAACAATAGCCTAATTTTAAAGCAAGAGGCAGGAAAAGGGGGTTTTAATAATAGGTGACCCGGTCTGTGAAATCCAGGCTGGAATCTCATAATCTAGTTATGAGTTTAGTAGCATCAAAATTTGATTTCAATCATTTGTTTGGCATTTATTGTAATCTTGGACAGGGTTCCCACAGGTCCTTGAAATCTTTGAAAGTTTATGAATCTGGGGGAAAAAATTCAAGGCCCTGGGAAGTTTTTGAAAATATACTGACATAGATACATGTCATTGAAAGTGCTTGAATCTATTTTATGCAAGAAGTTTTCTGAAAAAAAAATCCATATTATTCCCTGTTTAGTGTAGGATAATATCATAAAAATTCTAAACTTTAAGCACACGTGATAAACTGTTCACTTTAAATGCTTATATCTTCAGTATGCAAATGTTGATTCATACCAAAATGCTTTTTTGCATAGTTGTTGCATGAAAACGTCTCAGGTTACGTATGTAACTGTTGTTTCCTGAGAAGGGAACGAGACGCTGCGTCTCCCCTGCCATACTTCCTGCATCCCTGTAACGCCATCTTTGGCAATATTTCAGATAGCGATATACTTCCTGGCTCTCGTGTCACCCTGTCTTTGTCGTTAACCCTCACCATTGGTTGAATTTGATATACACATTCAGACGCACTTACCCCTGGAGGCGTCCCCAAAGTGTCACTGCAGTGACGCAGCGCGAGTTCCCTCGAAAGGGAACTGTAACAATGTATCTTAAAAAGTAACACGATGTAACCTTGCTCTCACTTGAAATGTGTCCCCACATTTAGTCCTTGAATTTGAGGGTATTAGACCTGGAAAGTCCTTGAAAGGTCATTGAATTTGAAGTTAACTACGATGTGGGAACCCTGTTTACATTTTGTGGGATGATTTTATGTAAACTACACCAAAAAATGACTTTTGCTGGGTTTTTACATTGGGTCACATATTAGAAAACTGTAAGTGTTTATTTTTGTTATGCATTTAACTTCAACTGAGGTTTTCAGTGCAAGTGCATGTGGTATACGTTTGAATTTATCTCAAAGGAAAACGTCCTGTTTTTTCTTTGTCATCCTTAAAGTCTCTTTACATTTAAAAAAACATTTCTCCTTATGTTGTTCAAAACACGTGTAACACAAAATATATACTCTCAGTGGTTTGTATCTATACACTTAAGTCAATAGGGGCCAGCGGTTAACAACCATTTTTAAAATATATTCATTTGGGTTTGGAGTACATGAAGCTTGGTAAATGATGAAAGATTTTTCATTTTTGGGGGACCGATCCTATTATGTCATTCGTTTTTAACATTCACACATGTGAGCACAGATTGTGGAATGACGTGATGTTTTGGCTGACATGTGTGTTTTTTGTTAGGGTTTGTGGTTTGCCAACCCGGGGGGCAGCAACAGCATGCCCAGCCGCACCCACAGCTCAGTTCAGAGGACTCGATCGCTTCCCGTCCACACCAACCCACAAACCCTGGCCATGTTCCAGCAGACAGGTAAGAAACGAGCTGTATTAAACTCACAGTCTGATAGGACACATCCGTGTGATGTCATTTTTGACATATCAGAGCCAGTTTTGACACGTTTCCCTCTTTTAATCTGGCCATTTTGTAGAGGTTTGGGTTTTAAACCATACTGATGTTTAAACGTAAACAGGAGGTTGTTTTATCGATTATATTCATATGTCGGTTAGGAGATGTAAATATATCCTTAATATTGACTATTTAACTTAACTGTTTAATCGTCCTGTACTATCCTAGTGACATTTCTTAATGATCAGATTTACTTTATATTTTTGATTTCGAACTGATCATATGTGGACATTGTACTAAATATAAAAAAAACAAAAAACACTCAGATGCGTGCAGTATGTCTACACACGAGAGTTGGCGTTGCATATTGCGTTATAGCACAGCTGTTGTAAGAAGAAGATAGGCTTTGTACAACATAACAAAGCAATTCTGAACCACGGTTTGTCGTTATCTTCATCTTCTGTACGTAAATAACTTCAGTAAGTGTTCATGAAAGCAACCATATTAAGGACTCAGATACTGAAACTGAAAACTGTATTCTGGTGATGTGTGACTGTGAACATGGCTTTTATCAAGTGAAAAATAATGTAAGAAAGTTATTGTAAAATATTGTATAAAAGTGTTCCAGTGGTGTTAATAGCGCAAAAAGGTTGTGGATTAGATCCCAGGGAACACACATACTGAAAAAAGTATAGCTTGTAATGCACTGATAGTTCCATTTTCTTAAAAGAAAAATCCAGATAATTTACTCACCACCATGTCATCCAAAATGTTGTTGTCTTTCTTTGTTCAGTCGAGAAGAAATTATGTTTTTTGAGGAAAACATTGCAGGATTTTTCTCATTTTAATGGACTTTAATAGAGCCCAACATTTAATACTTAACTCAACACTTAACAGTTTTTTTCAACGGAGTTTCAAAGGTCTATAAATGATCCCAAACGAGGCATAAGGGTCTTATCTAGCAATACGATTGTCATTTTTGACAAGAAAAATAAAAAATATGTACTTTTAAACCACAACTTTTCGTCTAACGTCCAGTCCAGCGCGACCTAACGTAAATGCGTAGTGACGTAGGGAGGTCACGTGTTACATATATAAAACGCAGATTTGCGGACCATTGTAAACAATAAACTGACACAAAGACATTAATTAGTTTCAGTTGACATACAACAATGTAGGAACGGTCCTCTGGGGCGGAGTTTCGCGTTCGTCCTCTGTGACCTCTTGACGTCATGACATATTGCGTGGGGTCGCGCTGACGCATCACGACCGGATCTACATGACAAGAAGTTGTGGTTTAAAAGTGTATATTTGTTATTTTTATTGTCAAAAATGACATCGTTTCGCTAGATAAGACCCTTATGCCTCGTTTGGGATTGTTTATAGTCCTTTGAAACTCCGTTAAAAAAAACGTTAAGTGTTGAGTTAAGTATTAAATGTTGGGCTCTATTAAAGTCCATTAAAATGAGAAAAATCCTGCAATGTTTTCCTCAAAAAACATAATTTCTTCTCGACTGAACAAAGAAAGACATCAACATTTTGGATGACATGGTGGTGAGTAAATTATCTGGATTTTTCTTTTAAGAAAATGGACTAATCCTTTAAGCCTGGAGTACAGTTTGTTTTTTACGTGTGCGCTCGAACGCACAGCCTTGCTGTGTACTGCCCCAGTGACAGCTTTGTACCTTTATTTTTGACAGTGTCCACATGATGACAACTTTCACATTACAAGTTTTTCATGCGAACTGTGCCCTGTTTCAAAGTAAACTGTCAGTGTGAAAGCCCTCGCTGCAACTTATCTGATTGTGTTCATATTAGCTTTGATTATAGCTTCTGAAGGCCCAATGGAGGGGACGTACAGGATTTGCTGCTTAAAAATAGCAGGTTGTCCGTTCTGTCCAGCCAGTGGTTGCCTAACTCAGCTCTTCTTTCCCACAAGGGATTTTCAAAGGCCTGTTTGCTGTTGACTCAGCTAAAGACAAACATTTAAGGCCAGCCCAGCCCAAGCAGCGCTGCGGGAGCTCAGAACAACTGAAATCTGCTCCACAGAGATTAACCCTGCTTTCAAAATCACCTACTTGTATAGCTGAGGAAAATAGGAAATGAGTAGTATGTCCGAAACCTCACAGTATGTGAGAAAAACACGCATGATCCATAGCTTCTGCCAAGATTTCTCCGTACGGAAAACGTAACTTTTCAATTGTAAGTGAAGTGTTCCTCATGGTTAAATAAGCTGCTATTCATACATGAACATACGGGTGATGCAAAATTTGGCGGATGTGAACCAGTGAACTCCAGAGGTTTACAATCAGTTAAGTGTAATTTGCAGAATGTAATTGCTTTGGATTTGAGGTAATGGTTGTTGTTTATGTGATGACTTTTGTGTGAATAGGAGACAATGTTTGAACTTCAGAAAGTTTGAAATGGATCTTTTATATTCGTCACCAGGAGTTCATTAAAGCCACAATATGTAAGATTTTTGTAATAAAATATCCAAAAACCACTTGCACAGTGTGATATCCTTAATGCAGTTGTTTACTTACACTATCCCAAAAGTTCCCAAGGATCTGTAAAGTCCTGTTTTAAATAATTGCTTGTACCTTGTCTCCCTTGTAATTGTCGGCCTTTTAGTGACTTTAAGTGCACTTATTTCATTCCTAAAAAAACGTTATTTTGTATATTTGCTCAAATACATTGTGTTTGCGTTGTTTATGGTTCAAAAAACATTATTTTCCACATAAAGTACATTTTTGTAGCTAATGATTTCACTCTCTTTCTGAAACGCACTGATTTTGTATAAAACTTAGCGATTTGAAAAGCGCTGTGTCCCTGTTGTGTCTGTACGTTGTGATTGGCCTGAATACCTCTGACGTCACCTAGAAATATGACAGAAATAATGTGATCAAATGTACATTATTACCCAATCCATGAAAATGATTAGGAAATTCCATACATCTCTGGATAATTGAAAACTACATCTCCCATCACTCCTCACTTCATGCCGCATCATTAAACTTTGCCTTTTGTGTTGTTTTATTGTGTAATAGTGACCTCTAGTGGTGAAAATCTTCATATTGTGGCTTTAACTAAATTTAAAGTATACACATTTATCTATATCAGATTGTAATGGGTAATCTGTGACCTATTATGTATGATGTGCACTGTATAGTTCTTAGTACGTGTTCCTGTAGATCAAATGGTTGTGCATTGCGCAAATTTATAGCTTGAATACACTTTGAATTAAAGTGTCCGCCCAATGCTTGAACGGGATGTTTAAAGGTTCGAACCCGGCAACGGGTTATGTATGATGTACCACCATAGTGCTTTTAGCAAACACCTCTTACCACCAGATAACTCTGGGAGACTGATAGCTGGACGGTAGTAAGGACTTTCAATAAAAAGTGCAGATGTATATCAAGTACAGCTATACATCTAGATAGCTAAATATAATCCTACATCTTGCAACAACTTATGTTTATTGTAATCTGGTAAAGCTGACATCATCATTTGTCTTTTGTTTTACAGATTTGCAAGTGCCTGTGACTGAGCCTGACATCAATAACCGTTTGGAGTCTTTATGTCTCAGTATGACAGAACACGCTCTCGGAGGTACGTCATACCACGTATACTCAAATCCACCTGTAACATCTCCATATTATTCATTAAAGATATTGACATCCAACTCAAACTGCCCTGAAAACATGGTAGTACATTGAGTTAGCAACACAAAGGCGATGGGTTCAATCCCAAGGAAAATGTATATGTACATAAGCTGTATTTATGTTTCGGTATGTGTTAAAGATTAACAATAATATTAGTATAACATAATGATTATTTACTAATCTTTGTAAGGACAGAAGTAAAATCCTCCGATTGAATCTCTGATCCATGAGAGCGGAATTTGAGGAAACGGTTTGCATCTGTGCTAAGTGACTACAGCAGTATCATGAAAGCCCACAGGAAAACATTTCTGTAATGAGGAACATCCTCTCTTGACACCCTCTTAAAAAAGGTCAAAAAGCCCTCTGATGTGCCTAAACTCTAAACAAGGCTTTGTCCTTGCGTTTTCTCCACTCCACAACACTGAATTGACTTTTTGAAGTATTCCCTTACTAAAAAACTCAGCCACAACAATCTTCAAAAGACAGAAAATATTGTGACACTTGGTTCCAGACATGACAGAACACATCTTTGTGTAGGCACGTTTCAGGATCAATGCAATACCTCCGTGTGAAGTTCTTCGCATAAAGAGCGTTTTATTTTCGCTGTGGGTCAGAACTTGACCGGATTGGCGCCGGACAAGTGCAGCTTTGTGTGAGGGGAACATAAAAAGACAGACAGGAGAGGCAGACAGACAGGCTGATTCAGAGAGACGCACAGAAGTAGTGCGGTGAGCTCAGGAATGCCCTGCTTGATCCACGACTGCCAACAGAGCCTGTAGTGTTCTTTTGCCACCTTACCCCTAAAATTTCCCCCTTCCTCCATCCTCGCACCACCTCCTCCGGAGTGTCTGGGAGTTTTGTGTGCCCCTGACTACTTGATTATTAAAGGAAAACACCACCGTTTTTCAATATTTTACTATGTTCTTACCTCAACTTAGACAAATTAATACATATCTATCTTTTTTCAATGCGTGCACTTAATCTTTGTACAGCGCATCGTGAATGTGTTAGCATTTAGCCTAGCCCCATTCATTCCTTAGGATCCAAACAGGGATGAATTTAGAAGCCACCAAACACTTCCATGTTTTCTCTATTTAAAGACCGTTACATGAGTAGTTAAATGAGTAAGTATGGTGGCACAAAATAAAACGTGGCGATTTATTTAAAGCGGATAAAAAATGAGAATTATATTGTATGGCGGAAGAGCACTTAGTTTGCTGCACTTCGATCTCGGTGCGCAGTAACATCATCACTCCTGACTACTCCCCCTTCCATCAATATTACTGTGCCCGAAGTCAAAGTGTTGAGTGCTCTTCCGCCATACATAGTTCTCATTTTTTATCCACTTAAACAATCTCCATGTTTTATTTTGTGCCACCATACTTACTTGTGTAACTACTCATGTAACAGTCTTTAAATAGGGAAAACATGGAAGGTTTTTTGTGACTCTAAATGCATCCCTGTTTGGATCCTAAGGAATGAATGGAGCTAGGCTAAATGCTAACACATTCACAACGCGCTGTACAAAGATTAAGTGCACTCATTGAAAAAAGATTGGTATGCATTAATTGGTCTAAGTTGAGGTAAGAACATATAAAATATTGAAAAACGGTGGTGTTTTCCTTTAAAGGTGCAGTGTGTAAATTTTAGTGGCATCTAGTGGTGAGGTTGCGAATTGCAACCAACGGTTCAGTCCACTGCTCACCCCCCACTTTTGAAAAACCATGTCATCATTGAAGACAACTTGGTAAAAATGTTTGTCCGTTAAGGGTTTCTGTAGAAACTGGCGACACAAAATGGCGACTTCCACGTAAATGACTCTCGGTGTATGTAGATAAAAAAATTTAATAAAAACATAATGGTTCATTATAAAAAGGTCTTTATACACCCCTAATGATATTGTTTTGTATATTATTTTGCATTTCTGTTAAGACAGCCTTCTAAAAATTACACACTGCACCTTTAAGTTGGTTTAGTTGCTTGGTACAGGTAATTAAAGGGAAAGTTTACCTAAAAATTGAGATTCTGTCATTTACTCACCATCAAGTTGTAAAAACCTTTATAAATTACTTGAACAAAATTACAAATTAAGATATTTTGAAAAATGTTAATAACTAAATTGATCTGGGGCACCATTCACTTCCATAGTATTATTTTCTCATTCTATGGAAGTCAATGGTGCCCCAGATGAGATTGAATACAGACGTTTTTCAGAATATCTTCATCGGTGTTCAGAAGTAATTTGTACAACAAGGTTTTATTACAACTTAAGGAATTTTCAAGTTGCTTCACCAGATTGTTTCGGTGAACCGGGAAAAATGTTCACTGCTTCACTGTCACTCATGTGTTAAACGCATGAGGGTGACAACTGATGAGAGAATTTACATTTTTGGATGAACTACTACTAGTACATTTGACATTTTATTTATTCATTTAGCAGATGCTTTTAGCAGACATCCATCTCTGTTAAACCTTTGATTGGTTAAAACACAGAAAGTCTGCAGCGTAACATTCGTTGATGTCACTTGTTCCTATAGATGGTGTCGATCGAACTTCAACCATCTGAAAGGAGGACGGAGAACGAAGGCGGCAAGCCTGGCAACAGGGGAAAGATCATCATGAGGTCACGAGCCCCTCTGTCTACAAAACCCCCTCCCTCCCTTTCCACCTGTTCATCTACCACCACACAGCCGACGGTAGGGGTGGTATTCGGTGTAGGGGCGTGGTCTACACAGTGCCAATCATCATATTTTGGACGGCTTCACCCAAGCAAGCTGTCACAATGACTACTGTGTGTTTACATTGGATTTTGGGAGAATTTTAACGCTCAAAACCTTTAATTCCTCCGAGGAAAGGCTCATTGTGATGACGGTCCGTCAGGCGTGACGGCCCACCCTGAGACCTTCAGGTAGCTGTCAATGAAGTCGCTTTATCAGAACCAGCAGACAAAACCAGCTCAATGACATATCGTTACACGTTTTCTGTTAACTGCCAACAGGTTTATGAAATGAAGTCAGTCTGTGCGTGGCCTAAAAATATGACAAAATAGTATGTTGTTTACACATAATGCTGTCAGAGATATCGGGACAGTGATTTTTTTTTTAACAGATGCGAGTGTCAACGGTATACAGCTTTAGTTTCCTACGTGGCCTTCATAGTTTACATTTGTATTGTTGTTTATTATTTTGTTTATGTTGTTTTTTGTGCCAGCTGGAAAGCTGTTTTGCAGCACTATCGAGGCAGAGACGGAGCTACGGATGGTACTCCAAAAAAAAAAATGGCAAGAGAAAGTGATGGAGCAGAGGTTAGATGATGTGATTGGATGGGAAAACAGGAAGTGATGCAAGAGGTGTAGATGTCTGTGGAGATGTGAAGGAGCGAGGAACGTCACAGATGGATACTGACGTAAAGTGCAAAGGTTGAGGGAAATCAGTAGGTCATAGTTTGGCTCTGAGTCGACAGATATGAGCATGAGTTTGTTAGTCCATATGGGAGAAATACCAGCAAATGCAAGTAGATGTAAAGGTCGAGGCAAGGTTGGAGATTTAGAGGTCATTTTTGGCATTCATTTTGGGCCTGTGGAGTGCATGCAAACATGGTCAAACATGTTACATTTTAGCTTGAAAGGAATCACATTAGCCATAATTTATTGTAGATAAACGCAGAAGGATTGGTGGATGTGTAAAGCTTTTCAGAAATGCAAAAATGTGATTCTCTGTACAGTAGGTCTAAAGTTGCTTTACAATGCTTAAAGGGATAGTTCACCCAAAAATGAATTATTTACTCACCCTTATTTTGTTACAAACCGGTATAAGTTTCATTGTTCTGCTGAACACAAAATAAAAAAATACACTGCAAAAAATGATTTTTAAGAAAAAAAAATATTTTGTCTCGTTTTCAGTAAAAATATCAAAAAATTCTTTAAGATGCTTTTTCTTGATGAGGGAAACGACCAAAGAAAATTTGTGAAATTTTTTGACCAAAAATATCAAATTTAAGTGAAAACAAAATAAAACAAGCAAAAAAAATCTGGCCATGGGGTAAGCAAATTTTTCTTGAATTTTTCTTGAATTTTTCTTGAATTTTTCTTGAATTTTTCTTGAATTTAGTGTTTAAAGATTTTTTTGCTTACCCCATTGGCAGATTTTTTGCTTGTTTTATGCACAAAATCACTTAAATTTGATATTTTTGGTCTAAAAACTAGACTTATTTTCTTGGGTCGTTTTTCTCATCAAGAAAAAGCATCTTAATTTAAGAATTTTTTTAATTTTTACTGAAAACAAGACAAGAATACTACGATACATTTTTTGCAGTGTAAATATTTGTAATGAAGCAGGAAACGGAAGCACCATTGACTTCCGTAGTAAAAAAAGAAACTCTATTATGGAAGTCAATGGTGCTTAAAACTCAGGTTTGTAACAATTTTCCTTTTTTGGGTGAACTATCCCTTTAACAGTTAATTTAGGAATATTTGAAAGCAATGTATCTTTTTAGTACTCTTTAGTGCAAGATTTGGGAAATCTCAACACGTGGTACACTTTGTCTGCAGAATGTAAACTGTCGATAGTATGTGACTATATGTCACAATCTCGTGCTTTATCAAGAGAGAAAAGTTACTGTACTCTTTAACAACACTAATCCACCAGTGATTGGTTATAGAGCACCACCTGGTGGTAAACTAATGCCACTGCACATCCTCTAATATAGTTCTTCATAATGAGGCTACAGTATTGTCTTAATATCAGCCATTATTAGTTAATCATGCCAGGTATAAACGTAGTTTGTTTACAATAAGAATCGTACTAGTTTATCTGATTTTCTGCATGGAAAGGGTCTTGATTTGAAATCTGCTCTAAAAGTGGTTTTAATCTGGGACATTGACGTCCTTTATGAGGGTGATTTATTTCGATATAACTTTGCTTTTTTGCCCTCGGTGCTGTGAATCTTTGCTGAAATCATCAAAAGTGAATTTGCAACGTGCAATAGACTTTCATTAGCGGCGTGGGATGGGACACAGATAATGGTGACGTGTGCATGTGATGTACAAGGAAAGCTATTGACATTGTGACCCCGAACCGGATCGCTCTCGGTTTGACTGGCAACTTGGCACACGTGCCCACACCTCAAAATGTTTGTATGCGCTTCCAAAGAAACAAGTTCATGCGTTTTATCTTTGTATTCTTGAGCACATGGTTAAAGGCACTTTGGCATATGTTAAGTGGTTTTATTTTAAGATAATGATGATGATGATGAACAGCAGGCATCAAGGCGAGGAAAACGCATGTACACATTGCCTTAAAGAATGTCTGGTGTACTGTGTGCCACTCAAAGATAGGTTGACCGCGCAGTGTATCAGCTTTGTGAGTGCTTTTAAAGTGCATGAAATGGTAGCCAGTGTAATAAAGCATGTTAGCGAAAGGTTTGGCATAGTTGGAGAAACCATCGTGTGTGTCTGCGTGTATAAAAAGCCACTCATCACTGCCATTTGAATGAAATCAATTAGCAGATTCAAATGATTATTTATTCTTGTTTTTCTATTATTGTTGCAGAGATTGTATTCATTAGATGTATTATTTAAGATACCTTGTGTATTAACTTTGCTATGGCTGGTAACCATAAGTACATCTCAAATAACCTAGTTATTTTTTTGACTCTTTGCTTTATCTCAAAATCGTACCTGATCGGTTTCTTGTTAATATTTTGTTTGCTTTCTTGATTACTTACTTATAAATGCTTATATTTTGCTAACCCTCTCCCTGGATGGCGTATTTTACGGAAAGTGTTTTGTTTTTTACTTTGTCGCATGTAAAGAGCCAGATTTGGGGGAATTTTATTGCTGTTATTCTGTTGCTGTTTTGAAAAATTTGTACTTGATGTCTGACCACCTCGGCTGTTACGATATATACAGTATGTGACCCTGGACCACAAAATCTCATTTATAATGGTCAAGATTTTTATTGATGTATGGTTTGTGAGTATAGGAAAGTATCTGGCAACTATTTGTAAATCTGTGGATGCAAAAAATATAATTATTGAGAAAATCGCCTTTATACACTGCAAAAAATAATGATTTTCAAGAAAAAAATTCTTAGTATTTTTGTCTTGTTTTCAGTAAAATATTTAAAATATTTAAAAATTCTTAAATTAAAATTATTTTTCTTTATGAGCAAAATGACCCAAGAAGTTTTAAGACCAAAAACATATAATTTAAGTGATTTTGTGCATAAAACCATCAAAACAAATCTGCCAATGCAAAAAAGCTTTTTGTCTTAAAAAAATTTTTAAACACTAAATTCAAGAAAGATTTGCTTACCCCTTTGTTTTATGCACAAAATCACTTAAATTTGATATTTTTGGTCTAAAAACCAGACTTTTTTTGGGTCATTTTGCTCAAGAAAAAATCTTAATTTAAGAACATTTAGATATTTTTACTGAAAACAAGACTAAAATACTAAAAATGTTTTTTCTTGAAAATCATTTTTTGCAGTGTATGAAGTCCTTAGCAACACATATTTCTAATAATAAATAAATTCTTGATCAATTTATGGTAGGAAATGTACAAATATCTTAATGCAAATTCTTAGTATTTTAGTCTTGTTTTCAGTAAAAATATCTACAAATAAATTAAATAAAAAAAGCTTTTTCTTGAAGAGCAAAATGACCCAAGAAAATAAGTCTAGTTTTTAGACCAAAAATATCAAATTTAAGTAATTTTGTGCATCAAACAAGCAAAAAAATCTGCCAATGAGGTAAGCAAATGTTTCTTGAATTTTTCTTGAATTTAGTGTTTTAAGAAAAATTTTCACGATTTCTTGCTTACACCATTGGCATATTTTTGTGCTTGTTTTGTGCACAAAATCACTTAAATTTGATTTTTTTTTTTTTGTATAAAAACTAGACTTATTTTCTTGGGTCATTTTTCTCATCAAGAAAAAGCATCTTAATTTAAGAATATTTAGATATTTTTACTGAAAACGAGACAAAAATACTAAGAATTTTTTTTTCTTGAAAATAATTTTTTGCAGAGTGGACATCATTAATATTCCAAATGTTTTGGCATAAAAACTTAATAATAAAAAATAATTTTGACCCATAAAATGTTGCTACAAATATACATCTGCTACTTATGACTGCTTTTGTGGTCCAGGTCACATATTTGATGCCAAAATGCATCCAGTCCCATTGCAGCAAATCTAATGGTTTTGAACAAGAATGCTGCTCGCTCTTATTTTCTCATTGAGTTTGATGAATATTCAGCTCTGGATTGTCCAAAAGTGACAGCAAAAGTCCAGGATTAAATGTCTTCGCATCTCCATCCCATATGATGTGTAATATAATTCTCGTGTGATTTAAGGTTTTGTGCGCTTCTGTCCACATGCATTCGACTGCAACCATGCAGCAAAAATAAAAAAGTGCTGTAACAGTGTTAACATATACATGCTACCTTTATATTCCAAAAAAAAACAAGTGTTTAGTTAGCGATGATGAAGCCTTTATTGTTAGATTTTGTAATAGGCTCTGCACATTAGCATGTTGGAACGTATCCGATGCTGATCGATTTTATTTTATTTTTTATATCGTTTTTGGTTTTGTAAACATGCATCTATACTGTAACAAGGGTCTTTTTTGCTTTACTTTGTTTTTTTGTTACTTTTGAGATCTGATGTCCTGTATTGAGTGCAGGCTGACGTATGTATACATATAAAAATCTATATATTTTAAAAGAATCCTATGGTTATGAAAAAAAAACAATTAAAAAATGAAAACGGATAAAAAAAGTACAAAAAATAGTAATTTATATTTTAGATGCATGCAAGAGGCTGGGAAGTCATATCTAAAGTATCTAGAATAACTGGCAGTGCCTTTTTTTGTATTCAGACATTTACCCCAAATGTAAATGATTTTTTATGGCTCTAAATGTAGAGATAAGCAAGACGCATTGATGGTCGAAACATCCAAACATGCAAAGTCCATGCGAGCTGATTTTAATGTGCCTGCTCGGTGGTTCATCTGTATGCTTTAGGTACTTTCAGTGCTGATATGAAGTTATGAATTTTACCTGTCTGTACAACACACAGATGTATATGTTTTTGTTTTCTATGTGTGTGTGTGTGTGTGTGTGAATGTGACGCTGTGTATTCAGATGAGAAAGAAACCAGATTGTCTTTTAATTTTGTAGATATATCCTTATAGACAATGATGCATCATGGCATGAATGACTTCATGTAAGACTTCCTGTTATCTGTTGTATGATACCCAAGGGAAGGAGTCACAGCTCATGTTGCCGTTCTTCGCTCATCTTTAATACAAGTGTCTTCACTAAAATAGCTTCACTTCAGTCAAATGTTTGACCGGTCAGTGACTGCTTTTTCGTGGAGCCTTGTGTATTTTTGTGACTTGGGATAAACATGGGAGATTGTACTGTTTTGTGTGTGTTTGTGATGTTGTGTATGTCCATTGAATGTGTTTTATTGGGTCTGTGTCAAATGCTTGACATCTTTGTAATAACCACAGACATAAAGTATTAAAGAGTAACTTTTGAAAAAGATGTTGTGTTTTACTATGATTTCTGATGTGGAGCCACCTCAGAAAGGAATTTACTGCCTCCTCTCGATTTCACCCAATCAGAGAGCTTGAAACAGATTTTTATCGTGGAGGCAGAGCTTTCTGAAGAATCAAACAAATGCTGAGTCACTTGCTCTCTTTTAACTCATTTTAATAAACTAATTTATGATGGCCCAAAGAAACTATCACACAGGTGGACAATATTGTTCATCACAATTATTTATATATTTTTAAGTTGTATTTTTTAAATCCCTAAATCAATTTAAATTAATGAGTTTTACCAGAAATCTCTGTCATGGATTGTGTTATGTTAGCCTATCAAAATCTTGCATTAAGATTATTTTAGGACCATTCAAATTTTTTGTGTAATAAATATTGCAGAGCTATGCATATCATGATGTAGGATATTACATAATGTTTAAGGTGGTATTATATACATTTTTTCACTTAGATTTTTTTCACGTAATTTAACCACGCTCACCGGGGGGAAAATAATCCATCCGTCTCTATTGACTTTAGGCTTGTTCGACTTCATGCGGCGCTGCAAGAACCGACAGCCGGATGACGTCAAAGTTCCGCGGGAGCGATTTAAAAGCAGACTCTCTCGCGATATTTTGACGTCATCCAGCTGTCGGTTCTTGTGTTGCTAGAGGCCGCCTCCTTGTCATTTCTGGCTTATAACAAAAAAACAGAAAAATGTCTAAAAGCTGCTGTGTGACAAGGTGTACAGCTAACAAGCAAAAAAAAAAAAAAAAAACAGAAATACGTTTTTATAAGCTTTCGACCCCAAAAAACGAGCGTTTTATAGACACAAAAGTTGATACAGGCAACTTTTCATATTCCTACTATTATTAGAACTAACTTACGCCCACTAGAGGGAAACGTAATCAGCGATCCACTTTTGTGTCTTTAAACGCTCGTTTTTTGGGGGTCGACAGCTTATAAAAATTTATTTGTTTTTTTTTTGCTTGTTAGCTGTACACTCGGTCACACAGCAGCTTTTATACATTATTCTGTTTTTTGTTAAGTCAGAAATGACCAGGAGGCGGCCTCTCGCAATACAAATTGAATGGATACGGTTGGATTGTTTTCCCCCGGTGGGCGTGGTTTTCAAATTAGCATAACTGCGCTTTGTCTCTATTACATTAGCCCAATGCAAATTAATGGTAAATATGCTCATTGTTAAATATATATTTATATACATGACAATGGACCACAAAACCATAAGATTCAATTTTTGAAATTGATATTTAAATATCATCTGCAGGCTGAAAAGGTGGTATGCACGTGACGTCACCTTCGGCGAAATTGACTGCGGTTACGCGCCCACTGAGTGACCAAAAGTCTGAGCGACAGCATTAGCATAACGTGAAAAACGCGTCTAAAATGGGAAAAGTAGTTGTGTGATCAACTGTGCGTAACAGATTCAACAATAATGTGAAGCGGTCTTTTTCCAGACTGCAAAAAACACTGGAGAAGTAAACACAGAAGAAGTAAATCAGTAGCAGTAGCCATATCTCAGGTATGTAACATTTTGGTATAAAAAAATCAGGAAACCAGCCATTTTGTTGAATGTTTTGCCACTCAACAGGGCTCCCGTGTGGTCATTGCATACCCTCTATAAATAAGCTTTCAATTGTTTGTTAGGATAGGACAATATTTGGAAAAATCTGAGGGAGCAATAAAATCGCCTACACAGTTGTCCAAAAGAAGGAGATTACTAATGATGAATACATTTTCAATATATTTCTGTAGTAAATTTACAAAATATCTTCAAGGAACATGATCTTAAAATAATACTCTGATGATTTTTGGCATAGAGTGTATTGTTGGCTATTGCTACATATACCTATAACGTTACTTATGATTGGTTTTGTGGTCCATGGTCACATTATGTAATGACATTTTTTGCTTCACCCTTTACTCTCTTGCTGTTTTACGAAAGTTAAAATTTCACCACACTTCCAAAAAAAAGATGAAAGAAAAATTACACATTTTACATTTTTAGATTTATTTAAGCTGAAGATGGCGATACATCAATTGTGAAGTACTGTATGAAGTATCTGAAAGGCGCATTGAGTCCTACAAAGAAGGCCACATTAATAACACTAGAGTTAGCAAAGTCCTTATTTTCTTAATGAATCGACTCGACTGCTTCGAAGTACACGTGACAATGAAACATCTCAGACACTGTTCTCATTTGAAGTCACAAGAAACTCAAACTATATAGACATTTTTAAAATAAAAAAGTAAATACACAGGCATTATTTTTTCTTGTTAATATATATTTTTCTAAAATAATACATATTTATATATTTAATATTCTACTGTAATTCAAAACACACGTATGAGAACCCGAAGAAGAGTAAACGTGTCAGAGTAAATGTACAAAATATCCTCTACAAATGTAGAATATCTTAACTTTTATTGAGTAGGTTTCCTTCATATTTTTTATCAAGTTTGTAAATCCTAAGTTCACATTAATTGAAGTACGTGGAAATCACGTCATCGGAAATCAAGTATTTTATGTATATCTCTCAAAATGTGCAAAATCGACTATTGACCATAAAGGTGCAATGTGGGGCATTAAGAGGGATCTCTTGACAGAAATGCAATATAATATAAATAACTATATTATCAGTGGTGTATAAATGGAGCGGTGAAGTGTGGAATGAGCCGCTGGTTGCAATTCACAATCTCACCGCTAGATGCCGCTAAAAATCCCACATTGCACATTTAACTGCACCTCTTACCTTTGGTCGTTTTTCCAACAAATAAAGATAACCTTCAGAGTGTAAACAACATCTATCACATTAAGACAGAACATTTAAAAGGCTGGATCTGGTCATCACTATAACAATCAACATCCAACACATTTCAGACAGCTGATGAAAAAAGTAACAACGTTGCACACAAAACATGTTAGGACTCGATATGTAAATACTGCGTTGAAATAAACACTTTGCCTCATTAAGCATAAGAACAGATGATACATTGAGTCTGGACAGAATTGCACAGGAGAATATATTAAATATTACATTAAAAGACATTGTAGTGTTAATACATAGAAAAACTTTAATGATGCACCATGATAATCAATACAATGATAATAATAAATAATATAATGGTATATGGATATCATGGTATTTGAATAGGATAATCGTTCAGTACCATGCATTTTAGACAATGGTACAATGGTAATACTATCCTTTTTGGTAATACTATGGTAATCTTTGAAATTCCATGTATTTGGAAAAAAGGGCAGTCATTCAGTACAATAGTATTACCACCCAATGCCCTCACTGTATCACAGTATCCTGTACCTTATGCAAAGGTTTAGATGTTTTTCATATAGTCAGAATTATCAGAATGACACAAAGTACCTCCCGTGAAAATAAAACCTCTTTCTTGCACCACTCAATTGCGTTAAATAGAGCGCAAATGTGACCCGACAGGAAAGAGACATAAACACGTTTTAGTGGGTTTGGTGCTTGACAGTTTTACGGTCAAGTCTACACCTGATGAACCACAAAGCACAAAACCTCAACCACTGACACACACACACATAAAACAGTAGAGATGGATTTACCACCCCATAGACGAGCAGGACACAGCAGCAGTGTCTGTTCTGAGGGCAGAACCGAAGAGGTCCAGCGAGGCATTTGAGAAGAGGGCTGGTCTGAGTGTTTTGGCAGTGGAGGGTGGGGACGAATCCTCTCAGCTCCTGATCAGGGTCAAGAACTCGTCTCGTGTTTTGGGGTCCTCTCTGAACACACCCAACATGGTGCTGGTCACCGTCTTGCTGTTCATCTTCTGAACTCCCCTCATGACCATGCACATGTGACTGGTGAAGAATGTAATACAGTACATTTTTTAATTCAAATTCATTTCTGTACGTCGCTTTTCAGTTTTGCATTGTTGCAAAGCAGCTTTAAAGTACAGACTGATCTGTAGGAATAAAAAAATCCTTATGAACTGTATATAAACTATTAAATGTATTATGAAATGGACCGTTATATTCATATATAGTATTATTTATCACACATTATGTTAATTGTGAACACTTATAGACAGTAATGTTGCGTATATACATACGTGGCTTCAATAACAACCCCAACACCAGCAGGCTGTAGTGCTTCAGTGATCGCCACGGCAATCTGTTTAGTCAATCGCTCTTGAACTGAACACCAGCAAAATAAGACACGGAAAAAAAATTACCACATGCTACTTTTGAGTATGTGTGTGATATTTGTGTGTACAAAAAACTGATTCAAATTGTTTTTGTGTTACCTTGCAGTCTTCTACTGTATATTTCAACAATCCTGATAGATAAAAAAAACATAGTATAGAGTTAACAATTAAGAAAGATTTAACCATTTCAAGACAGATCTCTGTATGTTTGTACAGTAGTTATGGGATATTAATGGGATAGCTCACCCAAAAACTCCCCTTCATGTCAACACTGAATGTCTTTCTTTGTTCTTTAAAACCCAAATGCAGATTTTTAAGTGTTATTTAACGTCCCATGAAATGAGATCTTACAATTCTTAATATTGCAGTGTTCATTATAAAAAAATTTTATTCATGTGCCCTCATAAAATTTAATCAAAATCTGAAAATGTACTTTCATCCTTGTGGCGATCCTTTCTTGATGACGTCAGCTAGACGGCTTGGGCGGGAACATCTGTTAACTCCGCCCCCTCTATCTGTCAGTCTGCTGCGAGTTCGAAGTATAGGTCTCTGCAGAATAAAAAAGGGCTGTTTCCCAATTTTGGGGCGTTTTCAAACTGGGGTTAGGTGTTTTTAACAATCCAATCAAGCCATACATCATTATTTTTTAACACCTATTTCAGTTTGAAAATGCCCCAACATTGGGAAATGCCTCTTTTTGTTCCGCAGGGACCTCCTTCTCAAAAATGCATTTGGGAATCGCCCAATCAATTTGAGCCAATCAGACAAATAGGTGGAAAAATACCCATTTCATTTCAGCCCCAAAAAACGCCTCTCTTATTTCTTCAGAGACCCCAGTCTCGCAAGTTCAATTTCTCAATGAAACGCCTACTTTTCTATATCCAATCAACTCGCAGTGAAATGCACAACCACACCCACTTTTTTCCTCATGTGATATTCTTTTTCACTCAGAAATACGTCACAACACGGAGGTGAAGTTGATCGCGACTATTGGTTCACAGGGACGTTTTCTGGTTATTATGGGAGTGGATGGTGACGCCTCTTTAGGTTTCAAAAGGACCTGAAAGTGTTAAACAAATCTCCACTCGACTACTGGTGTACATTTTTAATGTCCAGAATGCACACAAAAGGATTTGGTGAAAACAAACTTAAATGCTATCCATTATTTGATGAAAGTCTTGAAATGTTGATTCAGGCAGTTTTAGGATGTTTACTTTTTAATAATGTGTAACGACTGAAACAACAGCGATATCCACAATAAGAAAGTAGAGATGTAAATGTCTTCGGGACACTTACATATCAAGTCAACACTTTGAGTTATTTTGAAGTTTTTTGATTACAATGGGTGTGGTTGTTGTTTTTTTATTTAATAAAAACTAGCCTATAAAACATGTTTTTATAAAATTATTAGATTTTTATAGATTGCATCATATATTTGAACTCAGTATCAGGGCACATAAACATGTGATTCTGTGCCCCCTCCTGGGGTGAATTTAAATATAAACATTAGGAAATGGACTTTGAACCATCATCTTTGTACACAGGGTAAACTGAACATTTTGGTAGCAGCTGCATTTTGAAAGCAGCTTCTTTGAAAGCAACAATTAAACAAATAGAAATTCACTTATATTAAAGGATTAAATTAAATCCTTTTATTAACCACAGTGGCGGCCGGTGACTTCTTTTTCAAGGGCCCACGATGCGATGTATTTAGCCCATCATGTGTGTGGTTTGTCATTTCAAAATATGTGTTCGGCGCGTCAAGTGAATGTGCATCACGTGTCATGTCAAAGTAAGTGCCTGCTGCACACTAAAGGGTTTATGATAAAAGAGACACTCATGTTTGCCATATATATGCTTAATCTCATGTGTAATCAGAGTTTATTGTTAACTCTTTCCCCGCCATTGACGAGTTATCTCGTCAATTCGCAATACTGCTATTATCCACCAGGTGGCAATTTATAAAACCCGGAAGTATCGCCCTAGGGAAAACAGCTGCATGTCTGTCTAAGGGCCGATTCACACTGGATGCGTGGCGTGTCTGTTGCGTGTCTGTCGCATGGCAGCTGCGTGGCATTTTCTATGCCCTTGCTTACCAGAAGCGTTTTTGACGCGGCGCTGCTGCTGCTGCTAGCCTATTCTGTATACATGTATGTTTCCTATTGATAAACGGACCTGAAAGTGTCCGGTTTCAACTACAAAAACGTCACGTGATTTGGATCGCCCTTGTTTGACGTATGGGGAGACGTATGAACTGAAATGAACTACCTGCAATACAGAGGTGTAAAGTACTCGAGTAAATGTACTTCGTTACTGTACTTAAGTATTTTTTGGGCTACTTTGTACTTGTACTGAGTATCAAAAATATAGGCAACTTTTACTCTCTACTCAATTACATTTTTGATTGGGTATTTGTACTCTTTACTCCACTACATTTAAAATGACACTTAACGTTACTCGCTACATTGTTTATTCGTCAAATAAAAACGAGACGAAAGTGTCAGAGGGTGATGATGGATAGAATCTGTGGTCGCGAGGTTACACGGACACACACAACTGAGGGACTTCATTTGGCTCTGCGCAGAGCAATCGTATGAAATCAAAGTACTGCGAGAGCGAATCAAATGCATATGGAGAAGTCTGCTCTCGCGGTACTTTGATGTCAAACGCTGAATGGCTTGCGTTGAGCCACCGTAGCGGGACATCTGCGTGCTGCGTATGTCATAAACTGTAGAGAAAAGTTCGCGTCTGGTCTGAGAGAAGAGATAAAGAGCAAACATATGGATGCATATCACATTTGCTTCAGTCAAGGGACCCTTTGTTAAACATGTGATGCTACAATCAAAACAGAAGTGATGCGCGATTGCAGGAGGGTCATCCCGCAACTCAAAGGCAAGCCCAAATGTTTATATATTCTGATGCTACCTTATCAGCTAACCTGAGCTGGTACATAACTTGATATAACTTACTATATAAGCCAAAATAAACCAGCGAGGTCCTGTACTGATTGCCCGATTAACTTAAGTACATTATAAGATTGATAATAAGTGTACAATTTCACTGTCCTCACATTTAATCAAGTATGCTGTAATGTATTTACTGTAAAGAGGGATGCATGACGGAAGAAATGTAGTGCACTTGTGATATAGTGGTGTTACGTACTACATGTGTTTACAATTAATCTTTCAAATGAACAACTTCACGTTTTTAATATGCATTATCATATTTCTGTTAGTGTAATTTTAGTTTACTGGAATTTTCTAAATATAAAAATTATATCTTTTTTGGGATAGACCTATATAAGACTATTTGGTAACACTTTACAACAAGGTTCATTAGTTAACAGTAGTTAATGTATTAACCAACTTGAACAAACCATGAGCAATACATTTGTTACATCATTTATTCATCTTTGTTAATGTTAGTTAATAAAAATGTAAGCTTTAATTGTTTGTTCATGTTAGTTCAGAGTGCATTAACTAATGTTAACAAGATTTTAATAAAGTATTAGTAATTGTTGAAATTAATATTAACAAAGATGAATAAATGCTGTATAAGTGCAGCTCATTATCAGTTCATGTTAACCAATGTAGCTAACTAATATTAACCAATGAACCCCACTGTAAATTGTTACCATAAATTTATATCACAAAGTTAGGCTATATATTTTTCAGCATGGCACATTCAAGTACACAATGACACTAGACTAAAATTAAATGGGTTTAAATTAAATTTAATGTAGATTTCTAGACTAAAATCTTATGGCATTTAGATGAATAAAATTGGACAAAAAACTAAATCAATTCAGATGACAAAAATATGAGTAAAACTAAATAAAAATTTAGTCAAAAGAAGACTATGACTATGTTTAATCTGTGTTTGTTCTGCCAGGTCAAAATTTTGAGGTGTTTGATTTCTTTTCTATATTAGGAAATAAAACCTCATAAATAAACTTTCTTAGTTTTCACTGCCCAGACCTACAGTGTCTCTTTGTGTTGAGGACTAGTGCATCTTTGAGCCAACATTCAGTACGAGTAAAAATACTTGAGTACTTTTAAATTGGGTTACTTTAATACTTTTACTCAAGTCATATTTAAATTGGTGACTTGTAACTTGTAGTGGAGTAATTTTTACAGTAAGGAATTTGTACTTTTACTCAAGTATGGCTTTCAGCTACTCTTTACACCTCTGCTGCAATATGCTACTTCATGTTAAACATACACATAATGATTTGATAACACAAAGACTTTCGTTCTGTAGCCTGTTGACAGATTCAATAGTTGGAAATAGGTTTTTATTTACATGTCTGCATTTATGTCAAACAACGTCAAATTGACATATAAACCACTTTTTGTGTTCTATTTTGTCTGGAAACGCTTCAAAGATGCTTGCGTGTGGCGTGAAAAATAGGCGTCGGTCCTATTCCTAGCATGCACGCGTTCTCGAGCCGCGCCTGAGACGTGCGTGTCATGCAGGCAGTGTGCACGGTCAAACCTGCTAACATGGGAGCCTAAATAAAAAAGGAACCGCCACGCAGCTGAGACACTCACGCCACGCATCCGGTGTGAAACGGCTCTAAGTTTCGAGGATCACTCTGCATCTGATATCTATCAAATTTCCTTTACAAAAAATAGAATAATCTCAGCTTTGTGTGCAAAATTTGGTGTCATTTAATAAACTGTATGTTTTTATATTTAAAGAAGAGCATTTTCTGGGAGGCATTAAACTTTTGTGAAAATCATGAACAATGCTGGCGTGGAAAGAGTTAAGTGAGTGTCTTGCGAGTATTTTGTAAATGTGAATTAGGGATGGGACGATTACCGGTTTCACGATTACCCGCGATAAAATGTCCTGGCGGTTAGTATTATCGTTTAAAATGTAATTATCATTACAACCGTGTTTGATTACCGTGATTTTGAAAACTCGCTGTAAATCCCCCGCCCAGCCAGAATCAGTTTGACGCAGGCGCGCACATGCAACATAGTTTTTTGCACAAGTAGGCATTTAAGGGTAATGTATTATATTCATTCACTGTAAACTTGTTATTAGACAGATTTATTTATTTTTTACCACAGAAATAATTTCAGGGACATGAAATATTAATTTTTTTTTTTCAAAAATAAAACTCGTTACTCATAAAAATGTTTTCAGTGTGTGTATCAGTGTGTGATTTCCATCTCATTTTAACAAAACCATGATAATATTGATAACCGTGATAACTTTGGTCACTATAATCATGATGTGAAATTTTCATACCGTCCCATCCCTAATGTGAATGCGTCTCTTTTATCTTAAACAGTTTCGATGCGTGTGCAGCAGGCACTTATTTTGACAAGACACATGATGCACATGGTTCACAAGTGCAAAACCTATTAAACAAGTACCAGATGAAAAGAGTGCCAATTCCACCTTCTCAAAAATCCAACAGGGCACGTGCCCCCTCAATTTAAATGGGCATGATGCCTCTGATTGTGACCAAGGGAGTCACCATTCACTCCCATAGTAACAAGAAAACCCCAAATAACACTTTTTAACAAAGCAGCATTTGGGGTTTCAAATGACATGAGGTTGAACAAAAAATGACAAAGTTTTCATTTTTGGGTGAACTATCCCTTTAAGGACTGTAGATAACCAGAAACTATAATTAAAAGCATTTACAGGAGTGAGAAAGTTGTGAACATAAAAAATAATCATATAAAGTCGTGAAATAATTTCTATAAATTTAACACAAAAAAATTATTATCCAATAATAACAAACAACTAGGAAAGTCATGGAAGTTTATAAGCCAAGTGGTGCAGGAACACAAATAATAAGCTTATTTGGCTAATATTAGTCTGTGACCATGCTACCCTGCAACACTATTAGCGATTATTGGAAAAGGCGTATGCCATTCTGAAGCTTGTTTTACCTAAATAAAAAGAAAAGTGTTTATCCTAACAGTTATGAAAGATCAATTTTAATTTGAAATGCAAGCGTGTGGTACACAGTCAGTGAAAGGGCTTAAGGCACAGGTATTAGGGTCAGATTGGATCAAGCTTCTCTTTGTCACTCACACATCGTATCTAATCCTCTTATAGACAATTACTCTCTCCCTTCTTCATCACAAACACACGTAAGAGTGTCTTGATTTCACAGATAAACAACAACCTTGAGGAAAGACACACATTAATGTGGTTTTCCCGCAGGATTGGGCTATTTTAACATTGTTGCTGCGGGCTGTTTTTCATGTTTGTGGGTTAAAGCGACCCCAAAATTGTGATAATAAGTTCTGGGAATGCGAATTTTAGCAGATCAAGCATGCCAAAAATGCTGGGAGGGTTTTGTTGTGAAAACCTGGCATCCCTGCTACCAATTGAGCTACAGGAAGAATACATTCTGTACATTTTGTGTGAAGGTATACAGTGTGAACCATTCAACAACTGCAAAAAAACGATACGAAAGCCCAGTTAAGGCTGCACGCTGTACCACAAAACATAAATGTACCGACCCATAAAGAATAAGGACACATTCTTGTGTCTATGTGTGCCTACCGTGCCAGTTTACTTAGACCAAGGACCCTCTTGTTTGGAAGGTAACCTATATGTACCTGTAAAATAAAGCAAAACACGTGAACGTAGGCCAGACATTACTGTAAAACATGCATGTGCATGGAAATGGCATCCACCTGACATCCAGCATCCCCCTCACTCCCAACTCCCACCCTTTTCCTCTAACCTCCACTTTGCCGTCAAACTCAAATGTCACCAACGATTTGATGAATCGCCCCGGAGAAAGGGCAACATCAACAAGCACGTCAGGATCAGCAGGCATGCAAGGATTTCATTTGCGTTTTTCTTTTGCTCTCTGTTTTGGTGCGATAATCTGATCCCCAAACTCCACGCGGCACTCTCCAAAAGCACATGCGATAACTTTAAAGCATATGGGCTTTATTGGAAATGAGTTTTTGGAACCATTTCAGATCATCAGGTTAGCGCAGGACGTTGTTGTCCATGATGGACGCTAAGCGAGCTCAAAGAGATCTTGGACAGTGAAGCGTAAGGGAAAGAGGGCCAGAAATGAAAGAAAACTAACACGCGTCCCTCTGAATGAAATTGGTGAGTCATTATCTTGTTGTAGATGCGGTGAGGTAAATAGATGAGAGGGATAAGAGACCGCCGCTGACGACAGGGAGCTATCAGCGGGGGCAGCAGCGGAAACGCCGGCCCTCCAACAGCGTCTGACAAACAAAATTGCAAGTGGCGGGGAAAAACGTGCACTTGATCAATGGCTCAGTCTATCATCACAGACCATTTGTGCGGTGAATGGATCGTCTGTGTTTCTTTTGTCTTAAATGGCAAACACCTGCAGGGCTATAAGCTGGAGGGAGGTACGAAATGTCAAACCTGGAGGATTACGTGTGGGTGAAATCTCCAAAGTGATATAACTTCTGGATTTCTCAGAGAAGTTTAATTGTGTGTCAACTTAGTTATTGACACATTAAATATCCACTTTTTTCAGAAAACACAAAAAGCTATTTCTGTCGGTAGGTGGGTAAATCCACAAAATCAATAGAAATATAGACAAAATAATAATAGACAGAAGATCATTATATTTTACTTAAAGAAAATTAAGCTTGTTTAATGCATTTGTGGCATTTAAAAAATATTAATTAATGAATTATTTTAATTAATAATTTTTTATTAAAATCAGCACCCATTTCATAATGTATATTTAAGCGAACATTACCATGATAGACTTACATATTTACAACTAATTAAACTGAAATTAGTAGGTTTATTTGCATTCACAATTGGGAAACTGCCAACAAATGTGTTTAATTATCATAAATGTACTTCATTAAAATCTTAAATGGCCTTAAAATACTCTTTACTCTTAAATCTTAAAAAGTACAAAGGTAAAACTGGTACAAACGAGTGCACATCGGTACCACAAAGGAGAACATTGGTACCAAAGAGTGCACATCGGTACCACAAAGGTGCACATTGGTAACAAAGAGTGCACATCGGTACCTCAAATGAGAACACTGGTACCAAAGAGTGCACATCGGTACCACAAAGGTGCACATTGGTAACAAAGAGTGCACATCTGTACTTCAAAAGTGCATACTGGTACCAAAGAGTGCACATCGGTACCTCAAAGGTGCATATTGGTACCAAAGAGTGCACATCAGTACCTCAAAGGTGTACACTGGCACCAAAGAGTGCACATCTGTACTTCAAAAGTGCATACTGGTACCAAAGAGTGCACATCAGTACCACAAAGGTGCAGATTGGTACCAAAGAGTGTATATCGTTACCTCAAAGGTGCATATTGGTACCAAAGAGTGCACATCAGTACCTCACACTGGTACCAAAGAGTGCACATCTGTACTTCAAAAGTGCATACTGGTACCAAAGAGTGCACATCAGTACCTCAAAGGAGAACACTGGTACCAAAAAGTGCACATCGGTACCACAAAGGTGCACATTGGTACCAAAGAGTGCCCATCAGTAATTCAAAGGTGCACATTGGTACCAAAGAGTGCACATATTTACTTCTAAAGTGCAAACTGGTACCAAAGAGTGCACATCGGTACCTCAAAGGTGCACATTGGTACAAAAGAGTGTACATCTGTACTTTAAAAGTGCATACTGGTACCAAAGAGTGCACATCTGTACTTCAAAAGTGCATACTGGTACCAAAGAGTGCACATCGGTACCTCAAAGGTGCATATTGGTACCAAAGAGTGCACATCAGTACCTCAAAGGTGTACACTGGCACCAAAGAGTGCACATCTGTACTTCAAAAGTGCATACTGGTACCAAAGAGTGCACATCGGTACCACAAAGGTGCAGATTGGTACCAAAGAGTGTATATCGTTACCTCAAAGGTGCATATTGGTACCAAAGAGTGCACATCAGTACCTCACACTGGTACCAAAGAGTGCACATCTGTACTTCAAAAGTGCATACTGGTACCAAAGAGTGCACATCGGTACCTCAAAGGAGAACACTGGTACCAAAAAGTGCACATCGGTACCACAAAGGTGCACATTGGTACCAAAGAGTGCCCATCAGTAATTCAAAGGTGCACATTGGTACCAAAGAGTGCACATCGGTACCACAAAGGTGCACATTGGTAACAAAGAGTGCACATCGGTACCTCAAATGAGAACACTGGTACCAAAGAGTGCACATCGGTACCACAAAGGTGCACATTGGTAACAAAGAGTGCACATCTGTACTTCAAAAGTGCATACTGGTACCAAAGAGTGCACATCGGTACCTCAAAGGTGCATATTGGTACCAAAGAGTGCACATCAGTACCTCAAAGGTGTACACTGGCACCAAAGAGTGCACATCTGTACTTCAAAAGTGCATACTGGTACCAAAGAGTGCACATCGGTACCACAAAGGTGCAGATTGGTACCAAAGAGTGTATATCGTTACCTCAAAGGTGCATATTGGTACCAAAGAGTGCACATCAGTACCTCACACTGGTACCAAAGAGTGCACATCTGTACTTCAAAAGTGCATACTGGTACCAAAGAGTGCACATCGGTACCTCAAAGGAGAACACTGGTACCAAAAAGTGCACATCGGTACCACAAAGGTGCACATTGGTACCAAAGAGTGCCCATCAGTAATTCAAAGGTGCACATTGGTACCAAAGAGTGCACATATTTACTTCTAAAGTGCATACTGGTACCAAAGAGTGCACATCGGTACCTCAAAGGTGCACATTGGTACAAAAGAGTGTACATCTGTACTTCAAAAGTGCATACTGGTACCAAAGAGTGCACATCTGTACTTCAAAAGTGCATACTGGTACCAAAGAGTGCACATCGGTACCACAAAGGTGCACATTGGTACCAAAGAGTGCACATCGGTACTTCAAAATGGCACATTGGTACCAAAGAGTGCACTTCTGTACTTCAAAAGTGCACATTGGTACCAAAGAGTGTACATCGGTACCTTCAAAGATGCATACTGGTACCAAAAAGTGCACATATGTACTTCAAAGGTGCACAATGGTACCAAAGAGTGCGCATCTGTACTTCAAAAGTGCATACCGGTACCAAAGAGTGCACATCGGTACCACAAAAGAGCACATTGGTACCAAAGAGTGCACATCGGTACCTCAAAAATTATGCTCATCCGTACCAAAGAGTGCACATCGGTACCTCAAAGGTGCACATTGGTACAAAAAAGGGTCCACACATCAATACCTCAAAGGTGCACATTGGTACCAAAAGTATACATATCTTTACCTAAATGGTACAGCTTAGGACCTTTTTTAAGGGTACTGCCCCAGTGACAGCCTTTTGTTAACCATTTTTTTCTACAATGCTACACTAAAACAAATACGTTTGGAGCTGGATGAAATTAGTTGTATAGTAAAGTTAATCTTTAAAATTTAATCTGTAAACCGTGTAAAGTAAACTGATCAGTCTTACCCGACCAAAAATGGGAACCAGATGATGTTCACACATGGAAAACATGTCAATATCTTTAACGATCACCATCTCATCGTGATCTTCATCAAATATTGCATCATTCAGGACATCTGCAGAGAGATAAAACAATAAACAAGATATAGTTAAACAATTACATCATTTCATTCACCTTCTAGGAAGTAAAAACTCAAGTCATTGTTTTTCACCTTAAACACTGTTCCTGTTGTTCATGTCTATCACTTTTTTACCTAGTATTATTTTTCTAATATATCCTGTTTTATCTAGTTTAAAAAGGCACTCTCGCCTCTTTGTGGGGCTTTTTTAATTTCCTGGCCGTTTATCTCGGGAAGGTTTCCGTGGAAACATGGCAAACTGATTGGGAGGCTTCAGGATCCTGTTGCGATGTGACTTCCGTATATGTTATTGGCACTTTTGAGTTGTGTGGTGCAGGACAGCCGCTAATAATTATTTGATCTTAAGACACATGTGATCATATCACTAAATTCTGGACTTGCAAAAGTTGCCTCTGTAGCTCAACTGGTGGAGCATCGCATTAGCAGCACAAAAGGTCATGGGTTCGATCCCTGGTAACACACATGCTGATAAAATCTAAGTGGCTTTGGATAAAATGTCAGTGATGTTATATAGTGGTGCTCTAAATAGTTTTAGTGGGTAGCTATGGTGTTCTGCTTGGTGATTAATCTGGTTTCGTGATACCAAGAAGCTCTATAAATTTTTAACCTGATTCTGGAGATATAAAACACTAACCAGGGCGCTTTTCAGGAAACAAGCGCATCTTGCATTCATGCTGTTTTGGTTAAATAAAGCAGCTGATCTGAGCATCAGACGCACTGAATTTACCCCGAGGCCAGCAGCTGTTAAGAGCCAAACTGTCATCAAGCTCATCTTAAACAAACAGCCACCCGTGACACATGAAAAGGTCTCACGTATGACAGTGCCACAAAACAAAAAGACCAGGAAATCAAATCAACATGTACCCAAAGTCATCTTTCAACCCTGCGCTGCAACCACACTCGATTACACACACAAATTTGCTTACGGACCAAGCAAACATACACTTGAAATACAATAAGTAACCATAGAAACCCTTTCAAATTGTGAGGATGTCACTGAGAAGAGCTCTGGCTTAGGGTAACGTTTGCATGGTGAGGGCTTGGTTTGTTCTGCATCCTTTAAATAAAAGACAGGCATCCGTCCAGGCGGTTGGGGGCAGGGAACGATGGGGCGTAATGATGGGTAATACAGCAAAGTCTGTACTGAGCTACATAATGACATAAATAAAGCAATATCACTTGTCTTGATAGCTTTACGGTGCGAAATGGTTTTCTGGAACCAAATATAACAACAAATACATAAACTAGGAGGATAATGAAATTGAAGATGTGTTTCTTAACAGGATTCGTTTTTCTATTAAGACAAGGTTAATTTTTTTAGTTTTATATACCGCTAAATCTGGGTATTTTTAAGTTAAAACATTTGGTGGAGGTTTCCCAGACAGGGTTTAGATAAATCCAAGACTAGGCCTTAGTTATATTAGGACATATAAGTAGTTTTTACAAACAAACCTTACAAAAAAAAAAAAAAAAACAATACTGGTGTGCATCTTGCACCCCTTTAAATGTGCATACCAACTAATCAATAATTACATTTGTTGACAATGATTTTCATAATCAATTATTACTGATTAGTTTTCGCTGACCTAAATATTATTAATATAATTACTTTTGTTTACCTGTAAAGAGGTTCTCATATAAATGTGTATCAGCTATGTGAAATATAAACTTTTATGATTTGTATTAACAGTAGCGCAATGCTCATGAGTCACGCATTATACAGAAATTAATTTTAACATCACATACTGAATGAGATTCAAGTGCACCTCTAATATATCATGCACTTCCTGTTCCTGTTAAAAATTATTTCTAGCTATTTATAAGGGAATTATTCAACAGTACCTATAATGAACACACAAAACTGCACTACAACAACCTCACACAAATTCCTTAATGTGAGGCACACACAAGATCAAACCACCTCAATATGGTTCAGTCATTTAAACTGAATGAATACCAGATTTACAAAACTACAATTTTGTTAGGGGTGGTGAAATTTTCAGCCAATCATGTCTCAGGAAGGAGGACTTTCCTCTTGAACGGTCTTATCATTGCACACCTCATCATGACATTGCACATAACATTGTAAACTGTGTGCAAGAGACTCAAGTCCTGAGGTCATTGGGGGCAAAAGTCTCCTTTAACGAACATTTTCTCATTATTTCGGTAAGAAAAGCAACAATAATAAAGTCCATATGCACACATGCTCTAAAATGCTGAGTAAACTAGGTCCAGATGTTGTTGTTAGGGAGGTGATGGGTGGGCAGCACCCCGGTTCAACCACTTAAACAACAGCCTGACCAATAAACAATTATGTAAGATCTTCCTCTAACCTTCGCTTTGAGGTGGAGTACCTGTTGAGCCAGTCGATCATATTCATGCAACACGTGCATGAGAACGAAATACTTTTAACTCAAGATGCTTGACTGTGCATTTGTCAAAGAAGAATAATTGATGAGTTACGAAACAGATTGCATGAGACTAGAAAGAAAAACATTTAAAAAATGCTTAATTTAGATTGAGAGAAAAGTAGAACAGATCAATAGGAGATATTGTACTGTACACGTTTTTACAATGCTGCCAGGCAGAACAATATCAAGATGAGTAATTTATCAAGTCTGGAAATCAATGAATGAATAAAAAGTATTGTTAACAAAGGTCCAATAACGTTATTGTATGGTTGCACAAGACAACCCAAAAATAACTATTTGGAAACGTTTTACACCAGCTATTTCTACGATCTATCTAAAATAAACCTTACTGCAACGTTCTGGGAACGTTATTTTATGGTTGTTAAATATAAAACCTAGAAAGAACGGCCCAAGAACCTTAATATTTGGCTTTTTTTAAAAATACCCAAAGGGAACCAAACACCAACACAAAAGTTAGGAGAACATTACATTTTTAAAGTATGTGATAGCAAGGGTTTTTAGAGATTATATTTTTTTCTGTCGTTGACAGATGCGTCGCGTGCAAGCGTATTTACAGCATCTGCCCCAGCGTTGCGTTTTTAAGACGGCGCGTCAGCTTAAAACAGCTCAACTTTTATTAAAAAGTCCCTTGAAAACCTGCAAATGAGCATACAACAGAGATGAACGAACGTTAACGTATAACTATTACTATCCCTAATGAATAATTAACAATAGTTTATTTATAGTAAGTATTTTATTCGTTTATGGTAGCTGTAGTAAGACAATAATAGCCTACATTTGACGTAACTAAGGTTTTACCACACAAAACATAATTTACGTAGGCCTTTAGTAAAATTATGGTTATAATTTTGGTAAGGTTTACGAAACACTTAGCATAGAAAATAAACTTACAGCGTTGCTTCTGACCAGTTTAAAGCCTCTTACTGCACTTATATTAATACATGTTCCTCATCACCTGTTCATGTAACTCACCGATGATTTTTTCCTGATAGCCTTTAGTGAAGAACTGCATGGCCGTGGCGGCTCTCCACGGGGTTTTGAGAAGCCCCTGCCGCTGAGGATCCTCACCGAGACCCCGGAGGATTGTCGTGTAAGCGGCGGCGATGCTCGGCAGACTCATCTCGTTGTCCTCCACGCTCCGAGTGCGCTCTTCCCGCCAGCTCTCCATCACGGAGGAGGTCGCGGCTCTCGCGTCCTCACCGGTGCCTCCCGCGCTCCAGCCGGGCATCTTTCCTCGCGCGTCAAAGTGCAGTCCATTCATACTTGCCGTTTCTTTCTCACTTTCTTTCATTTGTGTTTGCTTAGAGCGCTCCATGGTTGGTTAAAATAGGCAGTTTGACTGACTCAAAAATATTTTAAACGCTGCTTAAAGTGCAATGAACAAACTTGTGTGAAGTCCACCGGTTGTCAGACTCAGCTTCGCTCGTGCGTTGGCACATTTATAAACAGCGGATAATCCGCGCGATTCTGATTGGTCCGAAGTCGTGATTGCGTCACGCAACCTGTGTCTAGTAAGAGGATGAGGTCTCTTTATTTTTGCATAATATCTACCCTGTTAAATCATTTATTTTAAAATACTGTGATATTTATGATTTATGCTCTTTTTGCAAAAGTGAGGAGTTGCTGGCATTTATTTTTGGTTAAATTAGTCATACATAATTTTGCTAATAATACCAGCATAAGCTGGTAGCTGGTTTAAGCTGGTCCTCCCAGCCTGGCAAAAATGGTCAAGCTGACGGGTCAGCTGGTCTTCCAGTTTGACCAGCTAAGTCCAGCTAGGCCAGCTTAAAAAGTGACCAAAACACAGCTAGACCAGCTTGCTACACCAGCAAAACCAGCTAAAAACAAGTTGAGAGACCAGCTAAAACCATCTTATGCTGGTTTTAGGTGGATTTTTCAGTAGGGATTAAAAGATATTATTATGAAAGCAATGGGTCTCATTCACTAATTTGTTCGTAAAATGTGCATACAGACGTTTTAACTTACAAATCATGATTCAACAAAAACTTTCATACTAAAATGTATTTTAAATGTATGCAAAAATGTAAAAACAACAAACCACGTGCGCAATAATCATGAACAAGGAAAAAAATATATATATATATTAGGGCCAGACCAGGTACAAATTGGTAACTTTCAAGTAATAAACGAAGACAAAACTGACGATGCATTTATATTATATATATATATATATATATATATATATATATATATATATATATATATATATATATATATATATATATATATATATATATATAATAGGGTTCTTTTTCCTTGTTCATGATATTGCGCACATTTACATTTTTGCATACATTTAAAAAACATTTTAGTATGAAAGTTTTTGTTGAATCTTGATTTGCAAGTTAAAACGGCCGCACATTTTACGAACAAATTTGTGCGTACGCATGCTTAGAGAATGAGACCCACTGTAAACAAAGATTTTGAAATTATTGTTTATGTAAGGAATAATTGACAACGGGCCATTGAATTATAAGAAAATAATGCACACCCAAGGTGCTTCGCGTCGTGCCGTTACACCGCGGGTGTGCATTATTTTAAAATAATTCAAAGAACCGGAGTCAATTATTGCTCTTAAATCACAGTTACCACAAACATTGCTCTAGTGCCTATTTTTAAGACATTTGACAAGTTAGGTGAGCGGTTATCAGAAATTAATGCATACCCACGGAACATTTCTCAGCCAATCAGAATACAGCATTCAACAGACCCGTGGTATAATTACTATTATTGCTGGCAAATTTTATATGCATGAACAAAAATTTTTAAATTCATCCCCAATGTTTATGTTATGCATTGTGGAACTTGACATCTTTATATGGTCTCTAAAAAATTGACCGGCTTTAAATACTATGATAGAATTTTAAGATCCCCTGATGAAAATCAATCTAACATTTATAAAAAAAATAAAAAAAAAATTATGCAGTTATCTTACTAGGAAAAATAAAAAAGTGGGTTCTTTGCCATTATTTATTTTATTAATGACTTAATACATAAACCATTTTGAATAAACTACACACACAAAAAAAAATGAAAACATGTAACATTTGTGTTTTTCTAGCAACTAATGTTAATAATGTGACTATGTATGAACTCTTGTTCTTCTGTATAAATGCACAATAACAATAAAAACAAATAGGATCTCTTATTCACATTATAAGCTATTAATGTCTTGGGGCTGATCAAAGCACCACAGGGACTCAACAGACCTTTTGTTGATATTGGGAGATCACGTGGAAAGCTTGTCAGTTTAGATCAGTTTCACGTCAGTGTGATTGCAAAATAAAGTTCAGTGACCTTAGAAATGAACAAAAACTTCAGTTCTCATTTAAAGAACGCTCATCAGCTGTACACAAAAATACAAAACATATCACATGGAAGTGTCCCATTCAGAAAACAAAACAATCATTCAAAATTATTTTTAGGCTTTTATTATTATAATAGTTTACATACACTAGAAAAGTTCACAAAAACATATGTACAAGTATCCAAAACAAATCAACAGCATACCCAGAATATATTGATAATTTCACAGAGGAGACCTAGTTAATCCCAATCTTGTCATATTGTGAAATGTTTAACAATGAACATACGCTTCATTTGAAATGCAAATGAAGTTAGCCATGCACGATTTCAAAAGAGCTCAAACTTGGGGACATAAATTAAAGATCTGAACAAAATGGGCCATCCTTTAAGACGGCCCAAAACTACAGTGATCAATGAAAAACAACTTTAAAAGGTTAATTGACATTAAAATATGTTGTAAAAATACCATTTATTCTTTGTTAAATGCGAATGCTGAGAGTTTAGCGGAGCTATCCAACGGCTTTTTCTTTTTGGCCCCTCCCTCATCCCGCTCTGTTTGTTCATCTTCCTCTCCTCCATCCTCACGTTTTCTTTTCTTTGGGTCGGATTCACTCTTTGCTTTCTCTGACCAGTCCTAAAAGAGAAAAAGTGGATGTGTACATAACCCAGGAGCAGAAAACTTCACACATGCTCATGCTGTCCAAGCTTAACATGGTGCTTTTCATAATCCAGGAAACGCATGCATCTAAACAAGCCACTACGTGATTGTTATTAAAATGGACCGTCAAGCCATTTGTTCACGATAAAACAAAGGTAGAGAACATTTACAGACACGATGAGTCACCGGACCCATTTCACATATGAGCACCGGGGCCTTTTCTCCACGTCCCCACTACACGCCATTCACAAGTGTAACACGCTCTTTCACTGCCTGATGCCACCCCCCATGTCATTAACATAAGATCAATGAGCGTGGCCCACACCCCCATCAAGGGTTTCCAGAGCAACAGGCATCCTAACCATTCCCCCTCCGGGCTGGAGCACGTGAAGAGTCATTCAGAGCTGCACTGAGTGGCCCTCTGGGTGCAGGGTCACGAACAGCTCCTCCGTGCAGGTGGGGAACGTGATTGTTCGTTTGTGAAGCACACACTTAGGTGACGGGACGTTTAAGAACAAGAGAACTAGCAAATGTATTATTTTTCTTGAGTATTGAAAATAAATTCAAAGAGGCCAAAGGGATGCATCCCAGGCAACAGGTGGATTTTTGTACACATCCAAAAAGCCAACAAGGAAATTCACTTAAATGAATGAACAACAGGTTTAAATTTCCTGTTTCAGTTTCAGATGCGTGTTGTATTGAATTGGAAATGACTTACTAGTCTTTCCTCTGCAGTAAGCGTGCGGAAACGCCCCATGCCTTCCTTGATAATATCCATTTCCTCAAAGTCAGGATTGTCAGCGAGAATATTTTTCCTGTTCTCATCCAGCCACAACTGAAAGCCGGTTTTTGGCCTAAAGGAAGTAAAACGGAGTTACAGAGAAGCTGAACAACAAATGACTGGCAGATGCTTAAACCAATCATTTATTTATGATTTCATTTAAAATGCACAAAATAAGTAGTAGTAATAGACCGAAGTATTGAGCAATAATTAAGATTATTTGCTGATAACTACATTTGATTGGTCTATTAACAGATCTATCGACATTAATAATGATTAAACTGTATAAAAGCATAGCTTGCAGTGTGCTGTTAAATGGTAAATTGTATGTATATACGGTAGGGGAGAGCGGGGCTCTATCATTCAAAAAATATTTTAATTTAGATTAATCCATTTTTGACACAATTAACACACACATCTCTGCTACAAATGAACATTTAACATTTGTACGATAACGGTAGGTCCCACAAACTATTTCAGCAAAAGTGACAGGAGTGCAAACATAGGTGGGGTTCATTTTAACAAACAGAGGGTTTGTTGTAACACCTGCTAGAATTTTTTTTTTTGTTTAAACACAAATAATTCAGTAAAATTCTGTCTGTATGCTAAAGGTGGACATTGTTTATATATCTGCCTATAATAGATAGATATACAAACATTCATCCAGCCATGATCCTTCATCTAACCATCCTAGTATTGTGCATCAATGCATATAAATAATTTTTTTAAAGGGCAGCAAAATTATAAAAAAAATCATAATTGTGAATTATTTCCCCTGAGATTGTATTAACAGTTATCATTTTATTTAATTAAATATTTTCAATCCCAGCTATCAATTTTAGAAGTTGCTGACATGTTTCAAAATGGTGTTCAATTGGTGTGATTCAAATAATATGCGTTTGGATTTGGTGACTAACACACCCAAATCAGAAATCGGAAAAAAAAACATAAGATGAAGAAATTAACTTTTATGCCCTCAAAATTCGAATAAGGATTTAGCTTATAACATTTAAAAGCGCTTTAAATCTCATACTTCCTGTTTTCTGTATTCTCTCCAGATACTGGAGGTGTTGCTGTAGGAGCCTGCAGTTTCACAGTCTCGGTTTCTGATTGGCTCTCCAGCTTCTTACTGCTTCCTTTAGGCGTAGTCATCTGTAGCAAAGTGGCCTGGGTCTAAAAAAATAACGCTCATGAATAAAGACAAAACAGCTAAAGCAAATAATGTCGCTAATGGATACATCTTTGACATTTCAAGAATGTTATATCCGAATTTCCAGTGGCTAGATTCCCAATACTAGATAGGACAAGGTAATTCCTGATAGACAGAGTTTAGAACAGGTTTTTATGGGGTGTGTAGGACCGTGTGGCTGGAGAACAATTGTGATTGGCCAAGAGTACTGCACCTTGGACTTGGCTTTGGGTGCCAGGGGCTTTAGGACTGGAGCTTTGCCCTGTTTGGATGTTCCACCGAGAGCCACAGGTTTTCTGTTGGACATTGTCATACCATCCAAAACATTAGTCCCTCTGGACTGACCAGCCGGTGAACTTGATGGTTTTCCTGCACTGGACACCTGCACATTAAACACATTTATTGTTTATTAAGAGAAAATGTGCATCATTATCAAATTGTGCAGAAATCTTAAACTTACCTTAAAAGGGTTTACACGTCCTTCCTTGTTTACTGTAACAAAGATTTATTTTCGTTAGCTGAGGTCTAGCTATCAATAAAAATAAAATAAAAATCAATAAAAAAACTTGATAAATAATACTAATTAATTATAAAATGCATTTTTAAAAATATATATTTTGTAACTAAATTATACTTATTGTAATTTAAAGGCATTATATACATTTTATCTAAAATATTATACATAATCGTTCAACTGACCGATCGAGTCCTCATTACAAAGCACTCACCTGGTTTGGGGGAGGGCCTTTCAGGGGATTTTCCTCCTTTTTTAAATGGATTTAAGCCTGCAATGGCAAAAAAAATTTAAACACAAAACTAAAGCGACAAGTGAGCATATCTGTAGTTCTGTACACTAAGAACAGGTATGTGATCCCAATAACCATTACATACAGGATCAAAGACGTTGATTATTTATCTTGTGTAAATGTAAAAGGGTTAAAATTTCAAAATAAATTTCAGATTACTTGCATACATTCTCTTTTTTGAGGACCAAGTCTAAAATTTCTGGTTTTATTTCATTTTGAAAGAATATTTTTGGAATAATTGCAAAAATGTCAATGTGGAGTAACCGGTATGTGTCAATTGGTGTAACTAGTATTTTTTTAAATAAAAATATATTCATAAAAAATGTGGAATAAAATATAATCATCTAGTTTAGTGTAATAAGATTTTTACAACATTTGTTAAATATTATTTAGAAAACAGAGCTGTTTTCAGCATATGTCAAGACAAATTTACAAATAGGCATTAAAATTTAAATTTAGAAATAACTAATAAAATTATATTTTAAAATGTTTTTTATAATGACACTTACATGCCATCAAGGTGGATAAAATATTACATTTTTCTCATTTTTTGGAGCAATTGGTGTTACACCATTTGCCATGTTCAGGTCCATTCAGTCTTATTTTTCATAAAAATGGTGCAAATGTAATTTTTTTTATTGCATAAAATTAACAAATACACTTTTATAACAAGTTTTTTTATTTAATTTCTCATCTTGCCAAACTTTCACTGACCCATAAATGACTGACTCAGGGTAAAGTATATCTACAAAAGCAAATATTTACATGATTTCCTGGTCTCTGATGGCTCCTCTGCATCCATTTCCTCTTCATGTGTATATTCTTCCTCCACATCATCTTCCTCAACACAGCCATTATCAACCTGTCTGCCGTTCATGTGACTCGATTCTCTACTGACATGGTTAAACCTAAAAACATAAAACGGTTTATATGTCAGTGTCACAGCTTTTAAACATTTTTAATGCTTGTGGTATGGGAACCCTGAAAGAAAGCACTCTTCTGGTTGGGTATTATTGCATAATCAAATAAATAATTTATAGAGATTGGAAATATTATTCAAGTTAAAAGTCATTTAGGGTTTCAAGTTCATGGAAATCCTCTGGAGCTTAGACATCACAACTATAACCATTTAAAATAATGACAGCACGGCAAGAAGGATTTGTTCAATAACAACATAAAAAAAAAATGTAAATAAAATAACTTAATATTACCCAGAGTTCCGTCCCACGCTCTGATAGGCCGGCTCCTCTTCCTCCTGATCCTCCTCCAGTAGCTGATTGGCCTTTTCCAGAGCGAGTTCATTGAGCTTCTGTGCCAGAGCCATGCGTCTGGATCGAGACGCATAACGGATGGCCAGCGTCACCACGTTATGAGTCATCATCTCTGCCAGCTCCACGCAGCGAAACTCTCGCTCCAGTTTACATGACAGCTGCCGGGCAAACAAACACACGCATGCATGCAATCAAAGAAACAGAATACAATCAAATCAGAAATGCAATCCAGGCATACGGAAATGAATTTAGCCAGGAGCAGTGCTCATCTTCCGGTTTTATGAATGACTTACAGCGAACATCTTCATCAACAGCTCCTGCTGCTCTTTCTCAGCCTGAGACTGACCTTCGCTGTCGATTTCATAACCGCTGGACGACAGAAAGTCGTAGTGATTACGGAAGAGCAGAGAACGCCAGTATTGCTCCTACAAAACAAACACAACAAAGCATTACAATCTGATTCCATTCAGGATGTTTATAGTCATATTTATATTTGAGGTAGTACCTCCATCTGGCCTTTCTCTGTGGCAGTCTGACAATAGGGTAGTTTAAAAGGCAGGACGGCCACAGCAGGGCGAGGTAAGGTGGGTGGATAACGGGAACCTTTACACGGGATACACCTAAGGGAGAGATTCTCTGCATTTAATTTCAATCTGAATTAAACTTGCTAAGCAGCCAAACAGACCCAAGCTGGGAATTTTGTAATAAGTAGAGAAAGGCGTACCTGAGCTGCTGCGGACTCTCGTGAATTCCAACAACCCAATAATGGTCAGATTTGCTCTTGCAGCTTTCTCTGGTATTACACACAGGTGTCCATGTGTTTCCAAGAGTTCTGTTCAGCATACGTACAACCCCCTCAGAGTCAATACAGCACGGGGTTCCTGTAAAAACAAAGGAAAAGCTTTTCGAAACACCTTAAAAGATCCTTTTATTTCAGTTTATAACAGTGTTTTTAAAGGAATATTCCATTTTCTTAAAAGAAAAATCCAGATAATTTACTCACCACCATGTCATCCAAAATGTTGATGTCTTTCTTTGTTCAGTCGAGAAGAAATTATGTTTTTTGAGGAAAACATTGCAGGATTTTTCTCATTTTAATGGACTTTAATGGACACCACCACTTAATACTTAACTCAACACTTAACAGTTTTTTTCAACGGAGTTTCAAAGGACTATAAACGATCCCAAACGAGGCATAAGGGTCTTATCTAGCGAAGCGATTGTCATTTTTGACAAGAAAAAAAAAAAATATGCTCTTTTAAACTACAACTTCTCATCCAGATCCGGTCGTGATGCGTCAGCGTGACCCCATGCAATATGTCATGACGTCAAGAGGTCACAGAGGACGAACGCGAAACTACGCCCCAGTGTTTACAAGTGTTGAGAAAGAGGACCGTTCCTACGTTGTTATATGTCAACTGATACTAATTAATGTCTTTGTGTCAGTTTATTGTTTACAATGGTCCGCGCGTTTTATATATGTAACACGTGACCTCCCTACGTCACTACGCATTTACGTTAGGTCGCGCTGGACCGGATCTAGACGAGAAGTTGTGCTTTAAAAGTGTATATTTGTTATTTTTATTGTCAAAAATGACAATCGTTTTGCTGGATAAGACCCTTATGCCTCGTTTGGGATCGTTTATAGTCCTTTGAAACTCTGTTACGTGTTGATTTAAGTGTTAATTGTTGGTGTCTATTAAAGTCCATTAAAATGAGAAAAATCCTGGAATGTTTTCCTCAAAAACATTATTTCTTCTTGACTGAACAAAGACAGACATAAAAATTTTGGATGACATGGTGGTGAGTAAATTATCTGGATTTTTCTTTTAAGAAAATGGAATATTCCTTTAAAGGAACACGCCAACTTTATCAGAATCGAGCTCATTGAGCTTACGCCGATATTTTCCTATTTATATGTTGTGATTTGTATTGTCACAGCATGTACAAATAACAAGGTCATATAAGACAGTCATCTTTTAATTGCCTTCTGAGATTATAGTTCCCAGTATGTATACGGTTAAAAGATGGCTGTGTCTCATATGACCTTGTTATTTGTACACGCTGTGACTATACAAATCACAACATATAAATAGGAAAATGTTGGCATTATTTTGTCATTTATTGGGAGCACTATAGCTGAAGCCATTTTCTAGTCTTTGTACTAAGCTAGGCAAGCGGTGGATGCGTCAGACAGAGTTATGGCAGGGTTTCCCGCAGCACTTTGCAGTTTGGGCGGCCCGCCTAAGCTGGGAAACCCTACCGCCTTAACTAGGTCGTCCCATAAAAAAAGCCATCAAGTGCATCTCAGAGAATAGCACGGACACGCTTCACACCGCGAGAGGGCGCGCGTGCCACACGGCCGAAATGAGAAAGAAGTTTTCCGGATCGTCACTGTCTGGAGTATAACTAGCCAGTTGATAAAACATCTCGGAGAATAGTGCGGAACACGCTTCACACCGCAAGCGGTCCACTTAGATCTGAAAACCCGAGGTCCGACCCAGGTATAATATAAGCAGGCTCTGGTAATTTAAAATGAATGTGTTTTTGCCGAACAACCCTAAGAAGACAAAAACTCTCATGTGTGAGCATTGATTCCTAAACCCCCCCGCAAAAAAAACTGCCACTGGGACGGGTCGGACTGGGGTAGGGTCTTCCTTTTTAAAAAATTATTTATGCACGTTGGGTAAAAAGGTATTTGGTCAAATCAGGTCGGTACATTTTTTTTGCACCCGAGAAGACCTCTAAAGACAACTTCCCCAAATCCTTTGCTATTGTAAATAAGCTACAACATAAGAACACCAAAAACACAAGGTTTAATGCTTATGACACCTTAAGCCTAAAAAGCCGTTGATGCAGGTTTATAAACCCCATAAATGACTAAGGGTGTCATGATTTTGATTTTAAATCGAAATTGATCGAAATTAAGTCACAACCTCGAACTTCGAATAAAAAAAATGGAATCGTCGATGCTGCCACACCCCCATGTCACGTCGAATCGAATCATGACCTTAGAATCGAAAATGTAAACGAATCGAAGATTTGGAGAATCGTGACACCCCTATAAATGACTCACCCTCTGCAGTAAAGCCCATCCATGCTAGGTAAGACTTCTGTGAAAGAGGCAACGGTTCTCCATGGATGGCCTGTTTTCTCTTCCACCCAAGCTGAAGCAGCTGCACCCCAAGAGACTGATCTCCATCAAATCCAGTACCTAAAACCATACAAGACAACTGATTTCAACCACTTCCATTAAAAAGTTTACATTAATTAATTACAGAATTTACTGTAAGCCGAGCAGGAAGTACCTGAAAAGAAAGGACTTTTGGGAATAGTAAAGCTATTTTAGTGAAACAGTTCATTGTCTAAACTGGATTCACATGTTTTTGTCAAAGTTATACAGACGGTGCCAGTTGTTATGATAACAAAATCTCCCTAGCATTACACAGCACAAATGAGGTGTGACAACTCATCCGCCAAAGTGTAATACTTCTGGTAAAGGATTTGCTTGTATCGGGAAAGCAGAAGTATTTATAACTACCTCTGTGATAGACTATGAGGAGCTGCTCGCCGTGACCCGCCATGCAGACCACAGCTCCAGGCAGGCTGAACATCTCCTTCTGCACGCCACCAATGGAGAAAAGTCTAACCATAAGGGTACTGGTGGCCACAGCGGCCCAGCCCTGACCCAAACACAATGCACGCACATCTTCTCCTTTGGGAAGGTCCACCATCCACTCCTTATGCGTGTCCCAGCAGGAGAAATGCAAACATTGGATCTTGCTGTTAAGAGAAAGAGATGATCACAATGAGTGCCCAATACTTACGGTAAAATCAACATAATGCTTTTTGCAGACGTTTTTATCCAAAGCGACTTTCCTGGTAATCAAACCCATTAACCTTTGCAATGCTAACACAATGTTTATCCCAAACGGAGATATAGGAACACTTTATTGAACTTTACTGGAGTTATTAGTTGACTCATTAGATCATAAGGATCACAGGTAGAGGAACAGTAGTGTAGTATTATAAATTTGCCTTGCAAACAGAGATAGACAAGCAATTAAGGGCAAAGGGGAACAATACTACAGAACAAAGATCAAAGACCAGCTGATACAAAATATGTGACCTGTGAAACACGAAAAATTTTTGTGAATGTTTTACCTAGCAAGCTCATCAGTTCCCTCACAGGCCAGCAGCACAGCCTCCTGGGAAAGGTCAGCCATAGTGTGGCCTAATGTGTTGGTGAGGTGCATGGCATGATGGATTGCTGTATCGTGAAACTCAACATCAATGGCGTTGTCCTGGTCATCGTTATAGCCGCGAACGATACCCACAGAGTTCCACATCTGAAAGAGAAAAAAGCAAACTTTAACAAAGGCCATTAAATTTTACATTACACACACACACATACTATATATACTGTAGGGGTGCGTGGGGCAAAAACTAACGCGGGGTTAGTTGTAACACGGACTGTTGCACAACATTGTAGCACAAGGTTGAGCGTTTATAATTTCACGCTGCCAAAAGACGATTTCCCGCAAATTATTGGAAATGTATAATGTTTTTCCAGAGAGTTATTAATGAACGAGAATTTTGGTGGCATGCAAGTACATTTTTTCATCTTTTTTTTTCGGTTTTTAAGTTGGGTGTGTAAGATACCAAATCCAATGCTATGTTATATTAATCAGTGTCTTGTTGAGTAAAACATAGCATCGTTTTGAAATATGTCTGCAGCTCTTAGCAACTTTTTTGGTGGGCTTGAAAATATTTTGACCCAGCGGGGTTAATTGTAACGCTTTGTTACAACTAACCCCTCAGCAATAACGATATGAAAACCGCTAACATTAGCTTAATTCTTGCCGTTGTTTTAAATAGGCTACACGTGAATGATTGTTGGCTCCCAACAAAATAAATGTGCCTGTCTTATCAAAAATCGTGTGTCAAATTTATTTTTGTTCATATCTTTAATATTGATGGAATAAGGTCACATCAAAGATTGAAATCATAATAAAAATTAAATGGCTAAAATCAGACTTTGATGCTCATTACCTCAGAATTTGATTTTTGAAACTCTAGTATGGTTTTTACAGACTGGGTCACATATAAAAAAAAAGTTTTGTCATAATTGTTCTGTTTTTTCTCACATATTTAGACATTTGTATCCATTTATAATTGAACTATTGTTAGAAAAGGGCTGGGTGAATGAATACAGTGTGGATACCTGTCTATTATAAACAGATATATAAACAATATCCACTTCAAGTATAGACAAAATAGTATTGAAATATTTGCCTGCAAACTTAAGTTTTAGCAAGTGTTACAACTAACCCCCTGCCTGTTACAATTAACCCCACCTATGGGGTAAGTTGTAACGTTTGCACTTCTGTCACGTTTGGTGTAATTGTCCAAGAATGGTAAGTACTAGAAACAAACGTCAAATGTTCATTTGTAGCAGAGATGTGTGTGTTGCTTGTGTAAAAATATAATAAATCCAACTCAAAGATTTGTTGAATGATTGAGCCAAAACCAAAAAGCATTAGGTGCCCACTCTCCCCTATATGCAGTGTTAAATTTTATAATGATTAAATTCTATTATTGTGAGGTAAATGTTTTGGGCAAATAATTTATTTAACCAGCATTAAATAAAATGAAAAAATTAAATGTCCCTATAATGACACCCTATCAGATAAAATAATTTGTAGCACATTTTTTTAAAGTTGGAAACAGCTCAGGTTTCTTCTCACCATAAAGCGATGCATGAGGTGCACAGGTGTAGATCCTGGTTGGAAAGCCCTTTGGGGTTGTGTTGGCATGGGACCCTCATAGACTGGACGGGACACAGCAGGAACCACAGCGGGAAGAATGGCACTGCTGCCATCATCATCTGGAAGTTTATCCAGGTTTGCTAACACTGCATCTGTAATTGCACATTTATTAATTGACTTATGTGGACAATTTGATTTGTTAATAATAAACAGAATAAATTACACTATATATTTGAGCAGTTCTAACGAATAGATGAATATGCATTTGTACAAATAAATTTTATTGGTTATTGGGAAACATTTGTGGTTACCACAATTATAAAAGTTTTTTGAACGTCATTCAAAATATTTTTTCCACTTAGAAGTAACTTCTTTTTGTCATACCTTGAGAATTGTCATCATCTAGAAACGTTCCTCTGTTTCGTGCTCGGCCCGTGGCAGGCATGAGGTCGTCATCATCATCCTCCTCCTCCACTAAGGCTTTTTTCACTGGAGACCGTGACTCACTCATGCCATCGTCCAACATCTGGTCATCATCTTCATCAAACAGGCCGTCAAAATCATTTGTTTCTTTGGCTGCGGTTGCCTAAACATTAAACAAAAACATATTTTAAAAATCACACATGCAGATATGATAACCAATAACACTTAAACATTTACATTTATGGATTAAGCAGATGCTTTTATCCAAAATAACTAGCAATTATTTCCAGTTAATCAGTCCCATGACCTTTGTGTTGCCAAAGCAATACTCTACCAACTGAGATGCAGGAACGAAATGTCATTAAAAGATCCTATCAACTTCCGCCAGACTTAGTGACTAAACTACACAATTTATATTAAAAACAATATTTCAGAAGCAGAAAATGGTCTGGGAAGGTCACCTAAAGTTCATTTAAACCATCTCTTGACATCCAGTAAGTGATGTCATTTCTGGTGCTGTATAAGCAGGAAAGAAACGGTGATGAGAGGATGACTGACCTTGGTGCTTGGAGTGGTCGATGAGGAGGTGGAAGAGGAGGAAGACACTCCATCCAGGAGCCCGAGGCAGCCCTCGGTGTCAGTGTAAGCGATCCTCCCCCCTGAGGGATGCCATGCCATCCCACACACTGTGAACCCTTTCTCGTGTTTCTGTCTGTTAAACAATGAGATAAACATCAAAATAAAATAAAGAAACAGTCCTTAACCATTTTCCCCTTACTCAGGTAAAGACCCACATGCACATTCTGTTTGGTTTGGATACGAGCAGGGCAAACCTGACCAAGATTCACATCTTTGTAATTTTGGGATGAATGGCGATATACGATAAATATCTGTATTTTGTATGTGGAATAAATCCAAGTCTCATGTGCCATGTCAAAAACAAGTTTTTAAAAGAGAGTATGATGAAAATAAAATTTTCCTCATATAAAAAATATACAGCAGCACAAGATGTGAGTTGGTTGGAAAGCTTACGTCTGACCACAGTGTACATTTCTAACAGATCTTCTAGATTTATCAGACCATACCTATACGGACTCTATCGCCTCATCCCGCTGGGAAATATTACTGATGATATATTACTAAAGCTTGATATACCACCCAGCCCTAGTTTGGAGGCAACCTTAAAGGATATTTCCGGTATTAACACTTTGAGTCTCATTTCTGGTTTGTTTTGGATGAACTACAGTGATGGACACTGACATTTTGACAATGGGTCGTGTCTTGACTTTTTGACTTGTTTAGAAGCGTCTCTTGACTGCTTCAGAATGGAAGTCAATGACCATGCACAAACATGTCATTAAAACAACACTTAACGTTCACTTTCAAAACTGTGCTACTCACCGAGTGGTTCGTGGTGTTTGTTGATGATTAAAAACAAGTTGTGTAGCGAAATACAGTTTCTGTCGTGTTTTATTTGGCATTTTGTAAAACTCCATTGACTTCTCTTGGAAGTCAATTGCTCGCTGATATATCACTCCGCCGCCGGAAACGGAAAAGGGGTCTGTTTACATGTGGTTGTAGTTTTTTCGCTTGGTTTCTCTCAGAAGATATTTTTCACATATTTGATGGCTCAGTGACCAGCTTTAGGTTTAAAGTTGAGCTCGATTGTGACTGTCTATACGCTATGTCCTTGTACGGCAAAGTGTTTGTCGCCATCAAGTGGTTGGGAGTGTGCTATCGCTTCAGACTCAAATACAGAGCGGAAGTATATACGCGGTTGTGAGGTATCTGAAAAAATTGTTCCACTTTAGCAAATGACACGGATTGAAATCATACATTGCGCAGATATATTTGTTTTTAATCATCAACGAACACCACGAACCACTCGGTGAGTAGCACAGTTTTGAAAATGAACGTTAAGTGTTGTTTTAATGACATGCTTGTGCATGGCCCTTGACTTCCATTCTGAAGCAGTCAAGAGACGCTTCTAAACGAGTCAAAAAGTCAAGACACGACCCATTGTCAAAATTTCAGTGTCCATCACTGTAGTTCATCCAAAACAAACCAGAAATGAGACTCAAAGTGTTAAATACTGGAATTATCCTTTAAATGACATCGTAAAAATGTGACTTGTACCTCTCGACACATAGTTTGGCCTCCACGTCCCAGATTAACAGGTTTCCACCAATCGTTCCTGCAGCCAGAAACTTCCCACATGGTGACCAGACCACAACATTAACAACCTGAAGAAAAGAGAGTCATGGAATAACACTTATGGTAACTCTTTATAATAAGGTTAACTAATACCTAAGTTAAAGGATTAGTCCATTTTCTTAAAAAACAATCCAGTTAATTTACTCACCACCATTCATCCAAAATGTTGATATATTTCTTTGTTCAGTCGAGAAGACTTTTTTTAAGACTTTAATGGACCCCAACACTTAACAGTTTTAATGCAGTTTAAAATTGCGGCTTCAAAGGACTCTAAACAATAACAGGCATAAGGGTCGTATCTAGCGAAACCATTGTCATTTTTGGCAAGAAATATAAAAATCATGCAATTTTAATGCAACTTCTCGTCTTCCTCCGGTCGTGTGATGCACCAGCGCAACCTCACATTATACGTCATCATGTCAAGAGGTCACGGATGACGTATACAAAACTACGCCCCAGTGTTTACAAGTGTGGAGAAAAAGGACCATTCCGACGTTGTTGTATGTCAAATGATACCAATTAATGTCTTTGTGTCAGTTTATGGTTTAAAATGGTCTGCAAATGTGCGTTTTATATATGTAACACGTGACCTTTCAACGTCATTACGCAATTACGTGAGGTCGCGCTGGCGCGTCACACAGCCGGATGAAGAAGAGAAGTTGTGGTTTAAAAGTGCTTTTTTTATTGCCGAAAATGCCAATCGTTTCGCTTGATAAGACCCTTATGCCTCGTTTGGGATCGTTTAGAGTCCTTTGAAATTGCAATTTTAAACTGCATTTACTGTTAAGTGTTGGGGTCTATTAAAGTGAGAAAAATCCTGGAATGTTTTCCTCAAAAAACATAATTTCTTCTCGACTGAACAAAGAAAGACATCAACATTTTGGATGACATGGTGGTGAGTAAATTATATAGATTTTTTTAAGAAAATAGACTAATCCTTTAACTCTTGATATATATATCAACACACAATCATAACGGCAAATAATAATCATCTAATTATACTGTCCTCCATTTAAAATAAGTGAATGGGTGTGATTATTGGTCCACTGACCTGTGTGTTAAGATCATCTGATAGCGTGCTAACTTGTGCCCATGTGTTTTTGTCGTACAGCTGCACGGTTGCGTCCACTGGTACAGCAAGCAGCTACAAAGAAAGACACAAAATGTTAACATTGGTTTAACTTCTCTTTAAATCTCAGTATTATGATTGCTGTGTGAAATACCCGTTATATGCAAAGCAAGAGAAAACATTTGAGGTTTCTTAAAAGTGTGCAAAATTTTCAATACCCGTCCAGATCGAGGCTGCCAAGCAAGTCTGCAGAGTGATTTAGCATTGCTCACATCACTTGACTTCTGTAGCACTTTCCATTGAGCAACCTGAGCCTAGAACATACAATAACCTTTACACACGACCATACACAATGCTTTACTGCTGTATTGACATTATCATTAGAAAACCTATAGTACATTCAGAATAGATCAATCAAGACTCAATTATTACGCCTCATACCTGTGATTCGACGGACCACACAGTGACTGAGCCATCACAGCTGGAAGAAGCCTGTTAGGAAGTGACATCATATGTGTTAATGTACAACAAATGCTGAGAACACATAAAATACTGTTCAGAGGTGGATGGGAGCACCCCATTTCCAAAGGTCCAGGGTACAATGACACTTACGATGAACTCATCAGAAGGGTCAAAGGCCACACTGAGAACAGGAGCATCATGACCACGCAAAGTCTTCTGCTGGCTGCTGTCCGTCACCTCCACTATCTTCACCAGGAAGTCACTAGAAAGCAGAATGCCAAAATTAGCAGCCCCTATCAGGGCTCAACACAAAGAATTTGTTATACTGGCCCAGTCGGGCCAGTGGTTCAGGTTTTCACTTGCCCTACCAAATATTAAATAATATACATTGATGAAAATATATTTTAATGGCGCACTGCCCCGATCGGGCAAGTGACAATACTTTTTACTGGCCCCGAACGTCTCTCACGCTTGCCCCGGGCCACCGGGCAGTCCTTTATGTTGAGCCCTGCCTATTTTCTGCAACAGCTCGGCCGTTCCGATCTGAAGCGGGAAAATAAATGAAAACTCATTTCCGAAGAGAAATCAAATAACCTGTTTGGAGGCTCAGCTGCCAACGACACCTGCATCAATATTCAAGCAGACGCCAGAGGATAAAACCGCTCAATCAATGCTATGACATGCTTCCTGCCTTCGTCCCCGTGATGCGTAGGTTTCAAACAATCCATATATCCAGCAAACGGCCATTTAGCCCAAAATACAACTAATCATAGAACGATCAAAGAGGTTTGCTTTCTGCACTGATGCCAGCCAAAAGCAAAGGGATGCTATTATGAGTCATATCTGACACCCTGTAGCACTAAAATAATATTCATTTACAAAATTGTGACAAACATGTAGCACATACAAAACACAGAGATGGCCCCATTTACATTTTAGGGCTGCAACTAACAATTATTTTTATAATCGATTAATCGAGTGATTCTTTTTCGACTAATCGAATAAAAACAAATTACATCATTCGATTTTTCACTTATTAAGGCACTAAATTAGGGTATTAACATGGAATTTTAAAAGTGCAAAAGTCCCACACTACTAGAATTTTACTAATATTTTTGTTTTTGATACTTTAAGCTAGGGATGCATAACTATTAATCTATAGCAGAATAAAAGTGTTTGTTTACATCATATATGTGTGTAAACGGTGTATAATAATTATCTATATATAAATATGCACACATGCATGTATAATTTTAAGAAAAATATATTTATATATGAAAATATATATATATATATATATATATATATATACACACACACACACACACACACACACACACACACACACACACACACACACACACACACACACACATAATTATTTATAAATATACAAATGTATATACACACACACATGTAAACATTTCTTGAATATATACATGCATGTGTGCATTTATTTATCTATACAAAGTTATTATACACAGGTCACACACATATATGATGTAAACAAAAACTTTTATTCTGCTATAGATTTATTGCGATTAATCGTTATGCATCCCAACTTTAAGCCTTTAAATAAAAAACTTGTAAAAAAAAACAATAGTAAAATATTTTTAAATGTCAAAATATAAACAAACAAGTCTTCAGGGATGTGCCGGTGAGGGAATTTTCCCACAGATTAATTAAGTTTATTTTATTCTTTCACTGTAGCAGGGCTCCAGACTAACTTTTAACACTAGGAGCAAGGTGGCCCCAACTGAAAATTTTAGGGGCACAACCAGAAAATTTAGGGGCACACACTGTAAATCAACATGCTAACCAAATATACACATTTCTACTAATTTCCACTGTATTACTAATAAATACTTTAATGATAGATGCAGAAAGTACAATGTACTGTTTTCAACTTCAGTGTCACATCACAAAAAAAAAGGTCAAATTTACTGGTCGCACACGTGTGACTGGATGTAAAATTCAGTGGCACACTGTTAAATTTTGGTGGCAAAATGCCACCATTTGGTGGAAGTTTGGAGCCCGGTGTAGACCTTGATGACCTTATTCAAGGATGAAATTAAACCTGCAGAAATAGTTTAAATGTAGCCTAATTCAGAATTCCGCTGAAAGGCCCAGGACCAAGCTGGTTGCGCAGTGAGAAGCAGCAGCACCTGATAAAGCGTATGAAGAAACAGCGCCTGACCTTATTTATAAGTGCACAGTTCGCACTGTATAAAGCAGACGCGTGTCCGCGCTGTCTGACCGTGGTGTGGGAGCATGTGACGTCACAGACCAACTAATCGATAATGAAACTTGATTCTTATCGATTAGTTGTTGCAGCCCTATTACATTTATGCATTTGGCAGATGCTTTTTCAAAGTGACTTGCAATGCATTACAATGTATTCATTACATCATGAATGGTCCCTGGAATCAAACCCACAATTTTTTGCGCCGATAACGCAATGCTCTAACAACTGAGCTACACGAACACATCATTCCTCACTTTTGTAAGTCACTTTGGATAAAAGTGTCTGCTAAATGCCTAAATGTAATTGATAGCAACTTAAAAACAAACCTTGAGCCCACAGCCACCCGTGAGCCACTGGTGTTGAATGTGACGTGGTTTGCGTTTGTGGTGAATCGAGTGAGAATTCCATCCGGATCTCCTTCTGGAAAAGTGTGAATCTGAACTGTGTTGTTGGAAACTGCAGTTATTAATTTTCCATTCTGTTAGGGAAAAAAAGCACTGATTTAGAAAATGATTGTTTCATTGCAAATTTCTACAGCGCTTACAATTAAAATGTGCTTATTTTAAAGAATTACCGGTTAACAAACCTTCAGGGCTACTGAAAACGCCTTCTCTCCGACATTTATAGATTTAGGATCATCATCATCAAGGCTTTCCCATATGCGGACATCTCCATCACTTCCACAGGTGACAATACACCTGGAAAAGATCAAATGATAGATTTAAGTAACTTCTGACTTAAAGGTGCCTTAAATTTCCTGATTTAAAATTAAAACTGACTAAAATGTAGCTTTAAAGGGACAGTTCATCTAAAAATGAAACTTCTGTCATCATTTACTCATTCTCATGTTGTTACAAACCTGTATAAATTTCTTGATTCTGATGAACACAAAGGAAGATATTTTGAGGAATGTCTGTAACCAAACCGATCATGAGCCCTATTTACTTCCATAGTAGGAAAAATAAATAATACTATGAAAAGGAATAGGTTTACAAACATTCTTCAAATATCTTCCTTTGTGTTCATCAGAACAAAGCAAATGTATAAACCGTTGTGCCAATATGACAATGAGTAAATGATGACAGAATTTTTATTTTTGAGTGAACTATCCCTTTAATGAAATACTCACTTTCCCTCATCATCAAAGCAAACGTCAGTGAGTCCCTCTGAATGACCGTATCTCATGGGCTTTCTTTCACACGGCATGATGTTCTTAGGTCAGTTATGGCTGCAGGAATGTGTATTATCAATCACATATCACAACAAACATGCAATGTATTTAAATACATAACTATATTAATATGGTAACACTTATTTCTATAGTTATTTTCCAATAGCATACAATATATTCCAGTATACTCACACAACATATCTAGTTACGATAACTAGAAGTTTACTTGGTAATGTAACGTACATAAAAAAGCTTTACTTCCACTTGACACCATTTTAGTCACGTGGGTTTGTTTCAGTATTATTTTACTCCATAATGTCTTGTGAATTTATTTGTCAAGACAGCGGAGGAAAGTCATTCAAGACACGAAGAACCTTTTCTACAAACAAATTACACCGAAACGCTTTATAGACCGTTATTAAAATCAATATTTGAAGCATAAAGAGGGTTTAAATGTAACGTTAGCAGCGCATTTCCTTCTCTGCATATTAACAATAACAAACGGCACACAACACGTGTTTCAAACGAGTCTATAATTGGCTACGCATCAGATTACACACCTATCATCGAACAACAATACATCGATAAATGATCCATAAATGTTTACATAAAACAGTACTTACAGCTTAGGTTTGGCGGCAACTTTCAGTATTATGCGACGCGCTTGCTCGCATCTCCCGCGCTGAAAAAAATGACGTGGCAAAGTGGGACGAACTTTTACGTTTTCTCCAACGCTATTGGCCGAGTCGCGCGTTTTGAACCCACCCCGCGTGTGACGTAAGTGACGTTTCCGATATCATACTTCAGATTGTTCTAAATTTAAAGACCATAAAATTGATCAACGAGCATTATTCTCTCTTGTTATAATTTGAACATTATACCTTTATAAATATTGGAAGTCCATTATAGACGCTAACTAAATGTAATATCATTTTCATGGTTGCCTGTAGCAAAACTGGCATTAATAATGAATACATCCTGGGGTTTGTTTGATGTAACTTAGTCCTATACCTCATGTAATGTAGGAAGCAGCGTTTGTATCTGCTTAGGGTGAAATGCAATACCAAATACTGTGATAAAACAAACAAGCATGAACTATTTCTCAAGGTAAAATTTCATAATGAAGATTTGATCATGGCAGGAACATAAATATTTAACATCCTTGGGTTTAGAAGATCAATAGTTATGGCTTCTGCCTCATTCAATTGAGAATCTGTTTTCCAATGTGAGCACACATAGTAAATGTAATAGAGATGATGATTACCAATATCCTAAAATATGATGGCTATATGCTTCTTGTTTTATTGTTTCACCCCTTGACATTAACAACACCCTAAAACCATCTCATAAAACGCAAACACATAATAGAGATGTTTTTATTAACTCACATTTTGTGAGAGTTTCAGAGATTTGCTGGAACAATGCGCATCGGAGTCATATACGCACTTTTTAAAGAATAAATGATCTAATAAATTAATCTCCGTTCCGCGTTTTAGCTACAGCCTTGACTTTCACGGTGCTGCTTCCGCAAATCCATTCCATTTGGCCCATTAGAGTCGATATAATTTAAACTCCATTTCGTGTTTTCACTACTTTCGCCTGTTGCGCTCCTACAACAAAACAAGGTAAACAAAGCTCAGGCTATAAAAACATGAAAAGGCAACAGAATACAAGAAAAATGTATCTACTCCAGGAAATGTTTTGGACCCAGAATATAAGTATTTTACAGTATAAGTGTTAAAAATTATTTTATTTAAAAACTTCTCAACATCTGCCATAAAAGTTACTACCTATTAAGTGAACCAAACATAAGAACAAAATTCTGGTGTCCACTACAAAGGACATCAAATAAAAGTTTTGCTTTGTAAGGGTCGAAATTATGGTCTACATTTTTTAAATACAGCTAAATAGACTCTCATTTTGAAAAAAAAAAGAAGATGATTATCAAATATATATTCTGCAGAAAAGTATTACTTAGTTCCCTTGTTGCTAGAAAATGTGAAAATCACAACTGTCATTGTTTTGAAAAGAAAGTTTGTGTCCCCATATAAGACCCAGAGGATGTCCTCTTGACCGAACAGTATGATTCAAAATGAACAAATTGTGCTTGACTTAGAGGTCTGAAACTCATGTTCACTACAGAAGACAAAAATGAATTGCTGGGACTCAGGTGGCTATATTGATATTTATTAATCATTACCATTTGACAGTAGCAGAATAAAATTACAGTTTTTTCCACTAGAAATGTACTTAAGTAAAAGTATCCATCTTTATATATACTCTAAAAGTACTAGTTACAAAACAAATACTCAAGAAAATATAACAATTTAAATGTAATTCAATACTACCCACCTCTGATGTCAAGATGCACAGCTGATAACCATATATTAGGCCTACATACATCTGAATTATTCTTATGGCTCAAATGTTTCAATATTTATTTGTTTATCCAAAATTACTTGTTTATATATGAGTAAATCTTTAAGTTATTTACAATAATCTACTTTATTTATATAAACTGTTTATGTATTTGTTGAAAGTCTAAGGGATGGTTTCCCGGAAAGGGATTAGCTTAAGCTATATATATAACTAGTTTTAACAAACATTAGTTAATGTATTAACTAACATGAACAAACCATCAGCAATACATTTGTTACAGTATTTATACATTTTTGTTATAGAAATAAAGCTTAAATTGTTTGTTCATGTTAGTTCACAGTGCATTAGCTAACGTCAACAAGATTTTAATAAAGTATTAGTAATTGTTGAATTTAACATTACCAAGATTAATAAATGCTTTATAAATGCAGTTAATTATTAGTTTATGTTAACTAATGTAGTTAACTAATGAACCTTATTGTAAAGTGTTACCAACATGCTTTTTTTACTTAAAACATTACTTGTGTGCATTTTGGGGCAAAACAAAGTGCCTCAATTTGGACAGACTAGGACTAGTCTAATCCCTGTCCGGGAAATCACCACAAAGTGTTTAAACATAATGAATAAAATGTCATTCAAAATATTTATGCGTGTGTGCTCCAACATTAAAATTATTTGGATCTCACTATGAAAACCAACAGAAATGTTTAGTGTCAAGAAATAACATCAATTCTATATTTTTATTAAACAGGCCAAGAGGCTCTACCACCTGTTAGATACTGTAGATATTTAGGGGTGGTTTCCCAAACAGGGCTTATCTTAGTCCCAGACTACAATGCATGTTTGAGTTGCCATGATTTAAAAAAAAAAAATCTAAATATATTTAAAAACCTCTTGTATTGACATATCTTAACATATATCAGTGCCATTGTTTTGTTTTAAGATGCACCCAATATTGTTATTTTGTCAGGTATGTTTGTAAAAACTACTTAAATGTCTTAATATAACTAAGACCTAGTTCTGGATTAATCTAATCCCTCTTTTGGGAATCTGCCCCTTAATCAAATAAAATGGTTTAAATGTCGTTTGTTGACAAAAAATATGACCAAATTTAAGTAGTTTAAAAAAACAATATTAAAAACAATACTGGTGTGCATCTTGAGACAAAACAATGACACTGATATATGTTGAGATGTCAGTACAAAATGATGGCAGCTCACATATGCATTTTAGTCTGGTACTAGGATAAGCCCGTCTGGGAAACAGCCCTGTTGTGTCATATCAGATGTAGGTGGCTTCAGGTTCAGCTGTGATTTTGAGGTGTAGTTGTGGTCAGAGACGGATAAATCCTCCGATTTCGTTTCTGCATCACAGTTCAGGAGCATGTGGAAGGTCTCATCCTCACACCACATCACTTATCTGTGAAAATAATAAAACCATAAACATATTTTTACATTAGTACTTAAAATACATCATGAAAATTAATATATGATGGGCACGGCACCCATGCTTAAACAGAACAGAGAGTTAAAAACAAGCCAGTATACACACAACATCTAACTCCAATGTTGATTAATAAGTCATTATCAATATCTGAATATCTTTGTGTGCCCGAAAGTCCCTCTCAGCCGGATGTAAGATGACAAAATGAATGCAATGGCGTCACATTCATTGGCGGCAGATCATGGGATGCAAAGTTAAAGGCTTTGATCATCACATATTTCATTGCTTCTAGTTGACTCTATGGCTGCAGTCATCATTGAGCATCACACTGAACCGGAGCTGGGTCTGTCACGCTCTTCATGGCTCTTTGGGAACAAAAGGATGAGAAATGCAGAAAAAACAAGTTAGTTTGAAGGCTGCTGATATAATGTACAGGTTTTACAGTGAGATAGATGTGCGTTTGGTTCGGGTCAAGCTCACTATTGAAGTGAAAACATGTTTAGGCAATAAATCAGGTGAACGCTTGGTTAAACATACAAGTCTTTAGACTGATCGAGTGTGTAAAGGAATCAAAACTTCATTCAAAACTTTCGACAAAACAATTAAAAAATTTATAAAATTAAATATTTAAAACGAATCAAAACGCATTAATAATTCACTGTATAACACTTCCATGATGCACGATTAGTATTTCTGTCTGTCACTTCTTCACATAAAACGTCCAGCTTTGAGTTTCTTCATTGCTGGAGGATATACGATTATCAAACAGAATATACAGCTGTCTGTCTGTAGCCATTTGGGAACCATGAGAAGAAACCCTGCAACTCATGACATCTGCTAATGAGTTAATGTTAATGTTATGTAAAATGTATGGCTGTAGATCCTGACATCTTGAATTGCTTACCTGATTTTAAGCTTTAACACTGTACTCATCTGTAATCTAACCTGTTTAAATGTTACTATTAGAAAAGAATAGAGGACCTTTTGTCTGAGTCAAATTCTTTCTCATTTTTCTCATCAATTCTCTCTCTCTCTCTCTCTCTCTCTCTCTCTCTCTCTCTCTCTCAACTTTTTTCTCATTTTACACGTTGAATTCAGAAAGCTCTTCATATCACACCATCCACAGATTGCTCTTAATAACATGGAGAGGACACGCATGTGACAGACTTCCCCTATCACCTCTGATACCGATAAGCTGTCATTATTGGTGAACTAAACCTGATCCCGGACAGGTTTTAACGTTTGAATCTGTTGCTTGACAGCAACTACAGGATGAGATTCTCAGAACCAAATAGATCAAAAAAACAAAAAAAAAAACAATGAAATCCAGCTGAGTAATAAGTTTAAAAAGTTGTAAACCAATGATCTCAAGTTTCAGGTCTTTAAATTGTTTAATTATATTTGGGGGGGGGGGTGCTTCATTGAAGCTTTCTGCTGCTGCTCCCCTCAACTTCATTTTTTGTGAACGGACAAAACAAACAGCTTTCTCTCTAGGCTGTCTATAGCACTGCTTATTGAAGGCTGTAAATAAAACAAATGGAGAATTAATGCATGTACATCACTCTACGTATTAAATATAACTTGACACTTGTTATATTCAGGGCTCTGGTAAATTTTTACCTGTGAGACCGCAGCGTTAGACGAAGCCTGGGGAGTAGGAGCACTTCTCTGGGCGGCTTGAAATGCACGTCTATAAATACATAAAACACATTTCTTAATGACCAGCAATATTCTTCATTTCTGCAAATAGTCAAACATTAAACTTTTGTTAAAACTGAGATTTTGCTGAGACTTACTTAAAGCTAGTGTAGGTAATCCTGTTCAGATACATTTTTTATTATACTGGGTGAAATGGTCCTTCTATCCTGAGAGTAGTCAATACATTATGTGTTCAGAAAACGGAATGAAAACAATCAGACCTCTGTAGCAGCTGCAGGACAGTAAAAACTCCGACCAATCACTGCCATTCGGTGCGTGTGTAAAGAACCAATCAGATGCCTTCATGTCTCGTGGCCCAGCCCCACTGCGCGCGCTGCCCTGCGTGCACTAATCACGTCATCGTCACCCTGAACACTACACCGAGTAAGCAGGAGTTTGCGGCACCGGCACAATGGAAGATAAAAAGCAGCCAAAACTACCACTGCCAGCTTTGCTGGTAACTGCTCGCCCTAATAAAAAACCTAGAAAAAGAAAATCTGAGGCAGAAAAGGCTGCAACTAAACAGGTACAGGATAAAGCCAGAGGACAAACTCGCGTAAACATCGGTGGAGCATTTGAACGGTGGAGACAACTGAGGGAGCTGAAGGGCCTGAAAAGCGATGCCGAGGTTGCGGTCTTTCTGCTGAACAGGTAATAATTTGTTTTGCTTCGGGGGGATTTGTTATTTCCATGATAAATGTTACGTTAGGCAACGTAGCTATTTTTGTAGCTAGTATTAGCCCAATGCTAACATTAGATTCTCTGTCGGTGTAAATCAGTTGAGTTACAGGTGAATGAGACATGAAGTCGTTTGGTTGATGCCTATAATGTGTTGAAATACTCGGTTTTCCTGTGACCTGTGTGGGATTTTTATGTTGTTTTATTAATCTTGCTAATTGCTAAAAGTGTTAAAGTTACAAAGATGTCCAAATAAGGACTGTGGAAATTGATTTTGTTCCATTTTTATATTTCTTTAATTGATCATTTTATTCTATAAACATTGTGTGTTTCATATATGCACTGAGCTATTATGTAGAAATGAGGTGTTTATGTTTGAGAGTGGAGAGTTACCAGTTTTTGTGTGTGTGCTGCAAGGAGGAATTTAGGAATTTACATCTGGCATTGATCAAGATAAGAGAGAGGCCTGAGGGGGAAAGCAAACAGGCGACTATGTCATTAACTAATGCCTTAATGTTCACAGGATAAAATATGCAATGTATTTCTTACTTAATCAGTATTAATCATTGAATAATTGATGTAATAAATATAAGATGTTGTCTTTGATAAATTTGTATTAACCAATGAAATGAAGGTTGCATATAGAATAACTTAATGTGGGCAGGGCAGCTCAACCTTGAAGAACAGAATCTCCTGTGTGTGTGTGTGTGTGTGTGTGTGTGTGTGTGTGTGTGTGTGTGTGTGTGTGTGTGTGTGTGTGTGTTTTCTTTCCTAACAGATGGTTTTAATAATGATTAAAGTGTTTGCTTAGAAGTAGTATTGCAATAAAAGATTTAATATGTGTTTATCTATCTAAAGAAGTTAATGTGTGCCCTATTCATATAACCAATTTTACAAATAATGAAATGATGTCATGATATTGAAATATGTTTTACATAATAATCACTTTCATCTTACAGCTTATGTTTTTTATAAATGAATGTTTTATTAATGATTTGTTTTTAAGAAAGCATTATAACATGCTATGTGAATTGGAGGAGTACTAGGTAGGAACGGCAGGGCTCCCAGGGATGAGAGGAGAACAGTTTGTTTTTCTTTGTCTATGTGTGTCCATCTTTGCCTACAGGCTAAAATTGGGTGTGGTGATGGAGTCAGATGGACGAGGGGAACGGCCTTTGTGGGTGGAGATTTTCTGAAGAAACATCGACGTCACATATTTTATAAATAAGCATGTTACTTCCTTAGCTGGTTGTTCGCTACTTGAGAGGACCCAGCGCTGTTAAACTTTTTCATATCTGATCAATAAATATTTGAACTTAGATATTTGTATCTTGTGCCTTTCCTCTAAATTATGAACATGCAAATGGACGCCTTAAAGTCCAACACCTGCAGCTGACTCCGACTGTGGATGCGCGTTCATGTTTGTGGGGGCGTAGCTTTGGACAGAGTGCTAACGAGAGGGGGTGTAGCTTAGAAGAGGTGCCGTTTTCTAATTTTGCTAGCTCTCAAACATTACCTACCCTAGCTTTAATAGCCCGATTTCGTCTTTGCCTTTGCCTTCTCTTCTGTCTCTTTCGTCTTTTTTGCTGCAAAGTAAACAAATAGAGATGTAATACATGTATATTACACTACACATTAGATATAAATTGGCAGTAGATATGTTTAGGTAAATTTCTACCTCTGAAAGAACAGATGAAGGCCCTGGTGCTGGCTGCACTTGTGGAGAGGAAGGTCTATAAATACATAAAACAATATAATTAACACCTGTTTTTACAAACATTCAGACGTTAAAACAACTGCTGTCTATAAAAATGTTGAAACAGTTAAACATTACATTACAAATGTTTAAGTTAAAACAGAGAGAATTTGATAAACATACTGAGCTGGAGGCGTAGTTCTCGCCCTTTTTCTAGTCTGTATCTCCTGTAAATATAAACAAACAAAGATTGAATGCATGTATATTACACTACATTTTACATATAGATTGACCTTAGTTTTGTTTAGGACAAATGTTTACCTGTGACATAGCATCAGCATGGCGCTTGTGGGGCGCACATGCTGGTGCTGCCTGCACTTGTGGAGAGGAAGGTCTATAAATACATAAAATAAAACAATATTTTTAAGAGCTGTTGCTGCAAATATTCCAACACTAACCAAATGCTGCCTATAAAAAGCATGTTACAAATGTTAAAGTTATTTTGCTAAAACTTACTGAGCTTTAGACTTTGCCGTCCCCCGTCTTCTCCTTCCTCTTTTTTTCTTCTTTTGCAGCTAATTAAACAAATAGAGATTTAATGCATGTATATTACACTACACATAAATTGGCAGTAGATGTGTGTAGGGTTCTGATAAATTTCTACCTCTGAGACTGAGACTTACTCTGGCTTTTTTTGCCTCAACCTCCCCCTCATCAAATGTGTGTGGCTGTAAAAAAACCGGGACCTGCCCTCTGCCGGCCCTCTGGCGGCCCTCTGCCAGTCGCACCCGCGGACCCAGTCTCAGGCTGAGCTGAACCTGATAAGCAAGAATAAAAATAATGTCAGTAACACTAAAAGTTACGATTTTAAGAACAATTGTGCATATAAGAAAAACTGATTGAAATTTAAATGAATTTTTTAATAACTTACAGATGTCCTCTGAGTTCTGGACCTGCTCAGCAGTTGCCGTCGGCAGGACCAGCAACGGAGCGGCCGATGGCAGCACCTGCTGAGGATCGCCCGACGGCACGACTGGCTGAGGGCCGGGACCGCCAGAGGAGCGGGCGCGACCCCCAGAGGAGCGGGCGCGGCCCCCAGAGGAGCAGGAGCAACCCCCAGAGGAGCGGGCGCGGCCCCCAGAGGAGCAGGAGCAACCCCCAGAGGAGCGGGCGCGACCGGGACCTGCCCTCTGCCGGCCCTCTGGCGGACCTCTGCCAGTCGCACCGGCGGACCCAGTCTCAGGCTGAGCTGAACCTGATAAGCAAGAATAAAAATAATGTCAGTAACACTAAAAGTTACGATTTTAAGAACAATTGTGCATATAAGAAAAACTGATTGAAATTTAAATGAATTTTTTAATAACTTACAGATGTCCTCTGAGTTCTGGACCTGCTCAGCAGTTGCCGTCGGCAGGACAAGCAACGGAGCGGCCGATGGCAGCACTTGCTGAGGACCGGCCGACGGCACGACTGGCTGAGGGCCGGAACCGCCAGAGGAGCGGGCGCGACCCCCAGAGGAGCGGGCGCGGCCCCCAGAGGAGCAGGAGCAACCCCCAGAGGAGCGGGCGCGACCGGGACATGCCCTCTGCCGGCCCTCTGGCGGACCTCTGCCAGTCGCACCGGCGGACCCAGTCTCAGGCTGAGCTGAACCTGATAAGCAAGAATAAAAATAATGTCAGTAACACTAAAAGTTACGATTTTAAGAACAATTGTGCATATAAGAAAAACTGATTGAAATTTAAATGAATTTTTTAATAACTTACAGATGTCCTCTGAGGACCGGACCGGCGGACGAGCGGCCATGGGTCGTCTGGTAACCCGGGCAGGTACCGGACATATGAGGGGGCGTACTGGTCTATATATATATATAAATAAATATAAAAATATTCAGGGACTACCCAATTGCTGTTTACATATTCACATAAACATGGCTAAAACAAATATTACAAATGATTAAGTAAAACAAAAGGTTAAAAGCTGAACTCACGGAGCATTAGATCTTTGCCTAAAGCTTGCATCCACCTCCTCACATGTCACAGTAACAGTCTGCAAGAAAAATAACAAACTGAGAATTAACAAATGATCATTAAACTACTTTTTAACTTAAAATTGAACTAGTTATGATCAAATTTAAACCTGCTAGATTTTCGCAGACTGAATCCTGCCCGGGCCTGACCTTCGCCCATTGGGCTGTCCAAAATCTGATAAGCAAGAATAAAAATTACAAGTTAAAGAACAATTGTGAAGCCCTCAAATCTTAATAAATATGTATTACAACATTTCAAACTTACAGACTCCCCGGGACAAACCGCGGGACACAGAACCTACTCGAGCCTCCAACAGACCTCCTGGAGGGAACTCCTCAACTAGCTTTGTCCCACTTGGCTGGAAATGCAGAAAACAGAGAATTAATACATGCACATTCAATTACTTTGTAACGTGGCACTAGTTATGATAAGGGCTCTGGTAAAACTCTAACCTGTGAAGCACAAGTGGGACGCTTGTGAGGAGTTAGTCCCAGGGATCGTGGACAGCTCACTGAAGAAGGTCTATAAATACAAATAAAAAATTTAATAAAAACTGTTTGTGCAAACACTCAAGTACAATGTAATTTTTTATTTACAGCTAAACGTATTTTTTTGTTTAAAACATGAAATTACAAATGTTAAAAGGAAACATTGCAATATTCTCTGATGAATTCAGTGCCTTCTAATAGACCAATAGACAAATGATACCTTCAGCACTCATCTGAATCATTACAAGTCAACTGACATTATAACACAGGGGTACCCAAATTCGGTGGGTGTCCTGCAGAGTTTAGCTCCAACCCTAATCAAACACATCTTACTAAGCATAATAGAAACTTCCAGGCAAGTATGCTGAGGCGAGTTGGAGCTGAACCCTGTAGGACAACCGCCCCACAGGACAGAGTTTGGGTACCACTTGAAGGATCCTACCTTAGATCCTCACATGAAGAATGTTTTTATTATTGTGTTTTTTATCTTTAATCATTTATTTACATAATCATTTTATAATCATTAGTTATTATCCATTTAATTATTGTATTTGATTACTTAATATTATTTTATCATTATCAATTTTATTATTATCATTTTTGTTATTACATTATTGTTTTTTATTTATTTATTCATTATTATATTTCTATATTTTATTATATCATTCATTAATTCATTGTATTTCTAAATTTTATATGTCTCTTGGTGGTTCAGTTTTACATTTGGGAAGTTTCATAGAGCTGTTCTGTCTGTGTGTAAACAGAGATAGATAAAGAGAATGTTTATGGAAGCCCAAGGTCTAACTGTGCATTCAGACCGCCACCGGCGAGAGCGTCAAAGTGGCCAGAAGTCATTAATTTTCAATGAAAGCCGGCGGCGAGTAGCGGCGCGCCGCGTCGTACAGCGTGAGCGTCGAGAGTTGAAATCAGCTCAACTTTATGGTAATGAGATATGACGCGGTTCGGCAGCAACCAATCGGAAGGCGGAAATGTTCACCGGCAACCAATCGGAAGGCGGAAACCTCCGCCTGAGAGGAGTTCAGAGAATGCATTTGAGCGTCAGGGCGTCCACTAAAACTTTTCTTTAGCGTCGTTGTCAGGGCAGCCAGAGCTTCTATTGACGCTCTCGCCGGTGGCGGTCTGAATGCACAGTAAGGGATGTTTCAGCTGAGCAATTGTAATATAACAGTGCATGCTATATATTCCTGGATAGAACATTGAGGCATATGCATCTGAAACTGCTGTCCATCAATAAAACTCTGTTCTATTTTATCATCTAAACCTCCGTCTCACGACTCTGTTTATGATCTCTTTTAGCAACGATTGATCAACCTTTTAACTGACAAATGCCTGTTAAACAAGTAAACTTAAATTTTCTGACGTGATCTGGTGTCCCGGGCTGGATCATTTTTTTTATTTTGTCTGTTGTGTGGAGACCAGATCTAACACCCTGCATTAACAAGTTCATGCATTTCAACTGATTCTTTATATTATTTACTGTGAGTTTTTTGTGTTACCCTTTACTGAGACAGTCCTTAAATGTGCAATGTACTCCCATCATTTAGTAATTATCAAAAGTGAGGACAGATTCTTGTTAACTTACTGTGTACTTTCTTGATGGTCAGCCGAGGGTCACAGGACAAAAAATTCTGTTTTGTATGAGTCAGACAATAACATCAATATTGTAATATCAAGGGATATGCTGTCTTAGATAATGCTGTGAACAAATACTCTTTTACCTTGAATGTTAGGTGGATCAACACTTTAACCATCTGTTTGATGATCTGCACACACAGGAGCTGTAAATGGTGGAGCAAGTAAGTTTCACAAGTTAACAAACTTACATTTAAAGCCGAGTCCTATTCAGACCATTCAAGATACCAGCAACAAACTATTTTCTCGTCACATTTCTGACGACACAATATTACTGTTTTTGTAGGTAACTCGTTCTTGGTGGTCACCCCAGTGTCTCAAGAGTGAAAACGAGTGTTGAATGTAGTTATATGGTGTCCGAAAGTGTTTCCCGGAGCTGCCTTCATGCCACCGAAGCCTATGCCTCATGAGGCTCCGAGGCAACAAGTCAGCTGCCTAAGCTTTCGGACACAGCCAATGTTTGTAACGTTTCCTAAATTAACACCCTAACAAGCTGATAAACTAAATCAGGTGTTTTATATATGGAGACATCTGAACATTCTGGGAGGGGGGCCCGAGGACTGGAGTTTGAAAACACTGCTTTCTAACATGATGGGACAGTCTTGCACAATTACTTTCTGTCGTGTATATGCACTCAACTGGTATATCAACGCAACCTCTGTCTGTTAGATTAAAGAGACATACAAAATGCAGTGGGACTCCAGGAACAGAGTTGATAATCACTGGTGTAACTCATTATGCTTACCTGACTCATGACCTGGTGTTTGATCCACCCATTCTCTGGCTCGTGTCTCCATCATCATTACACTGCTTTGTTACTCAGCTGTCCCTTCTCCTTCAAATTCTACATATGTCGTCAAGCTGCAACAAGTTGGAATCCATAATTATTAACATTTAAGGATTTTGATGTATGAACTATGTAACAAAAGCAAAAAATGCATAGCCATTCTATTAAGACACTACCTTTTTGTTGTTTGTTTGTTTACTGACCTATGAATCCTAGTGCATTTTAATAATTGATCATCATACATTCGGTCTACTGTGGAGGGGCTACTGTAGATAAAAGTAGATCAACAAAAAATGCAAAAAATTAATAAATGCTGAATGTGTCTCATCTAAAATACTTTGTTGTTTGTTTTCCCATTGAATTTTGATGTTATGCATTTCATGATTTACGTACCATATATTAATGTTTTAAATAAAAGTTTGTTAATGACACCTTCTCATTTAAAAAGAGGTTTGTTATAATATTTATTGATTATATTCATTTAATAATCTTTTTATGTTACACCCTAAATCACTGAACACACAAACGCTACCCCAGCTAAAAACGTGCGAGTGTTTGATTTCATGCAGACATGCGCAGACCAACAGTATAACATGACATCGAAGTACCGCGAGAGTCATTCAAAAGCCAAGGAAAAGTTTAATCACGCGGTAACTTACTTTGATGTCATATCGGTTTGCGCAGTGCTACATAAAGGCGGACACTTTGGAGATGTGTTTAAGGGCTGCTCTAATCCAGTTGTGTTTGTATATCATGATGTTTTTGAGGCTTTGGTGTATCGTCGTGTCAAACTATCGCAGACCGATTTTTCCTCTTTTTCACCTCGAATTTCGACCTTTTGTGATTTACCAAAACCAACAGGTGAAGCAGCAACGCTGACTAGTTTAATCAGTATTAAGGTAACTAACCTACATATGTTATGTCTGTAGTATCTTATCTAAAGATAGATTGCCTTATATGTTTTACATTTTTATCAGAGTTTATCAAGCCAATATCAACCAGGCCGCTGCAAATCCTGAAGACAAGACACGAACGTAACTTAAATTTTGGTGGGGTTAGCTAAAACAGCCCCTGCTTAACTTAACATTAATAATAAAATGTAATAAATTTAATAAAATGTCTCTTGCCGCCCCTACTTGCTTGGAGTAAGTTAACGTTACATAGACGAATTAACGTATTTTCACAAAAGCACCCTTCAAGTTTATAGTGGAGTGGTTTGATAATTAAATTAATTTATTGTGTCGGTTGAATTAGCTGTAAAATTATTTATATCTGTAAATTAATTCGTATTTCTAACATGACAAAATGCTATATTTAATAACGTTACTTACCAACATCGTGACGAACACACTGACAGACAAACTCGCTTTAACTTAAACCCGCCAATTATATTAAAAAACATATCATAAATGAACAGAGACGTAATGTTTACAAATCATATGATTTACATGTTAATAATAATGTTAAATGCGGAGAAAACGTTGAAAGATTCTTGAGGAAATAACGGTCATGTGTTGAAAATTAAAGGGCGATTTATAGTCGTGCGTAGGTGCTACCCGTAGCCTGTGCGTAGCTCTGCGTAGCCTGACGCGCACCTCACAAAATTCCTAACAGCGCGTCGACTCTACGCGGACCGCAAGCTCTGTGATTGGTCCACCAGAACCCCTCCCGTCAGGTAAAAAAACTGCGTCATAGGTATTTCCGGTTGAGACGGTGAAAACAAAGATGAGCCAAGTTGAGGAGTGATTTAACTCAAACTGCAACATAAGTCGCTGTTTATTTACTTCCATCATTGCTGGTCTTCTCAAATTATACACAACAAGTTGCTATTTCTTCTTCGTTTGTGGGTTAACTTGCTTAGCTTCTTCTTCTCTGACGACTTCTGCTGCTACTGTGGTTACACGCGTGATTACTGCCAACCAGCGGTTTCGCGTGTGTTTGCACGTCGACGCGGACGGCGACGCACAAGTATAAATGAAAACCGACGCGGAACCTACGTCGTCGCTGCTACGCCGTAGGACCTACGCACGACTATAAATCGCCCTTAAGGTCACGTGACATAAGAACGTCCTCGCGAGAGCTCGCGAAAGAAAGGGTCAACTTCCTGCTCCAGCCTGCATTTTAAAGCGTAACTAATGCTGCGTTCCAGGCAACCTGTAAAGGGCGATTTATAGTCGTGCGTAGGTGCTACGCCGTAGGTACGGCGTAGGCTATCCGTAGCCTGTGCGTAGCTCTGCGTAGCCTGACGCGCACCTCACAAAATTCCTAACAGCGCGTCGGCTCTACGCGGACCGCAAGCTCTGTGATTGGTCCACCAGAACCCCTCCCGTCAGGTAAAAAAACTGCGTCATAGGTTTTTCCGGTTGAGACGGTGAAAACAAAGATGAGCCAAGTTGAGGAGTGATTTAACTCAAACTGCAACATAAGTCGCTGTTTATTTACTTCCATCATTGCTGGTCTTCTCAAATTATACACAACAAGTTGCTATTTCTTCTTCGTTTGTGGGTTAACTTGCTTAGCTTCTTCTTCTCTGACGACTTCTGCTGCTACTGTGGTTACACGCGTGATTACTGCCAACCAGCGGTTTCGCGTGTGTTTGCACGTCGACGCGGACGGCGACGCACAAGTATAAATGAAAACCGACGCGGAACCTACGTCGTCGCTGCTACGCCGTAGGACCTACGCACGACTATAAATCGCCCTTAAGGTCACGTGACATAAGAACGTCCTCGCGAGAGCTCGCGAAAGAAAGGGTCAACTTCCTGCTCTAGCCTGCATTTTAAAGCGTAACTAATGCTGCGTTCCAGGCAACCTGTAAAGGGCGATTTATAGTCGTGCGTAGGTGCTACGCCGTAGGTACGGCGTAGGCTATCCGTAGCCTGTGCGTAGCTCTGCGTAGCCTGACGCGCACCTCACAAAATTCCTAACAGCGCGTCGGCTCTACGCGGACCGCAAGCTCTGTGATTGGTCCACCAGAACCCCTCCCGTCAGGTAAAAAAACTGCGTCATAGGTATTTCCGGTTGAGACGGTGAAAACAAAGATGAGCCAAGTTGAGGAGTGATTTAACTCAAACTGCAACATAAGTCGCTGTTTATTTACTTCCATCATTGCTGGTCTTCTCAAATTATACACAACAAGTTGCTATTTCTTCTTCGTTTGTGGGTTAACTTGCTTAGCTTCTTCTTCTCTGACGACTTCTGCTGCTACTGTGGTTACACGCGTGATTACTGCCAACCAGCGGTTTCGCGTGTGTTTGCACGTCGACGCGGACGGCGACGCACAAGTATAAATGAAAACGTAGGTTACGCAGGTAACCATGGATCTGTGAGACCGAGGGATGACCGTCACTACGGTCTAAAAAGGAATGATCACCTTCGTTCTGCCTATCACCGAGACCATATGTCAACAAAGTCATGTCCATGACCTCCGGAAGCAGAACGACCCGCGTCTATAATTAGCAGAGAATGCTCCCGGTTCAGTCTCCTACCTTGAGCGCCTCAGATTGGTCCGAGCGACAAGGATAGTGACGGTCATCCCTCGGTCTCACAGATCCATGGTTACCTGCGTAACCTACGATCTGTTTCGACCTCACTCTGACCGTCACTACGGTCTAAAAAGGGATGACACATACCAACAGAGTCGCGAGGAACCCAGGATCAATTAGAACCTCGCTCAGTCACAGACATGAGGGCAGCGTCGCCGACCGGAGCTGGTCGAGTCACATCCACCCGGTAAAATCTTGTAAAAGTGCATGGCGTAGACCACGAAGCCGCTGCACAGATGTCGCTTGCTGCCACCCCCTTGAGGGCAGCCCAAGATGTAGCCACACTCCTAGTAGAATGAGCCCTTGTACCTGTTGGGACCGGTATCCCCTGAGCCTTATAAGCATGGGAAATAACCTCCACCAGCCAATGAGATAGCCTCTGTTTGGAAAGCGGCAGTCCCTGCCTTGCTGCCCCATAACAGACAAACAGTTGAGAGTGCATTCTTCTTAAAGCCTGTGTACGGATCAGATAGGCTTTCAAGGCCCTGACTGGACACAATGTGCTAAGCTTGTCATGCTCTGCCTGTGAGGCAGCGGAAGGCTGGAATTGGGCCAGCTCCAACACCTTGTTCATGGACTGCTGATCAAGCACTTTTGGCAGGAAAGCTGGATTCGGCCAGAGTGACACGACAGTGCCCCCTGCCTGCCACCTCAAACAGTCATCACTAACGGAGAGAGCACACAGCTCCCCGACTCGTTTGGTTGAACAGAGAGCCAAGAGAAATGCTGTCTTAAGAGACAAAGACCGTAGATCTGCGTCTGCAATAGGCTCATAAGGACCTTCAGTGAGAGATGTCAGAACTGTAGGCAGGTCCCAGCTTGGTGCCCGCAAGGTGCGACCTGGACGTAACCGGCGGGCTCCCCTTAAGAACCGGCTAATCAGAGGGTGCCTACCCAGGGATGTGTTATCTGCCCCCTGGTGAAAAGCTGAAATGGCCGAAGCATAGACCTTAATCGTACTGGCTGCCTTGCCCAGATCAAAATGGGACTGCAAGAAGCATAATACTTGTGGCACGGGACAAATTGTTGGCTCGATGCCCAAGCCAAAACACCACTCTGAAAAGATCCTCCATCTGAGTGCGTAGCCAGCTCTGGTAGATGGGGCCCTGGCATTATTAAGTGTCTCCTGTACAGCCTTATCTAGCTGTCCATCGATGGGCTCTGCAGGGGCCAAACCCATAGACGCAGGGCTCCCGGGTTCGGATGCCAAATCCGCCCGTCTGCTTGCGTCAGGAGATCTGCTCTGCACGGTAACTGCCATGGCTGACCCTGCAGCATCCGGAGGAGTTCTGGGAACCATGGCCTCGCCGGCCACCGTGGCGCGACCAACAGGACTGAGTGTTGGCCCTCTCTGATCCGTCGGAGGACCTGAGCTATGAGAGGGAGTGGAGGAAAAGCGTATAACAAGCCTGTTGGCCAGTCTTGCGACAGAGCATCCAGGCCCGAACTGCCCTCCTGCCCCATGAGGGAGTACCATTCTGGGCAGTGTGTTGTCTCCGCTGAAGCAAAGAGATCCATCTGGGCCGCACCGTAACGCATCCAGATCTGAACAACTACGTCGGTGTTCAACCTCCACTCTCCCGGGAGTGGCCCTGTCCTGGAGAGAATGTCGGCCGCTCTGTTCTCCACACCTGGAATGTGCACTGCCCTCAGTGAGGAAAATCGAGGCCATGCCCATATCAGAAACTCCTCTGCCACCTGGAGGCATCGCTGGGACCTCGTGCCTCCCTGGTGATTGACATGATACACTGCTGAAGTGCTGTCTGTCCTCACCAGAACATGTTGGCCTTGCAACTCTGGCAGGAATTTCTGAAGAGCAAGATGGATGGCCTTCAACTCGAGGACATTTATGTGCTCCTTCATCCACAGTGGCTGCCATGTGCCCCTCACTGCCCTTCCTTCCCAGACAGCCCCCCAGCCTGTCAGGGACGCGTCCGTTGAGATGACCTGTCTCCTGTGGGGAAGGCCCCCCAGTGGGACACCTTGTAAAATGAACTCCCGGTTGCTCCAAGGGCGTAGGGCTTTGATGAAGGTTTGAGATATACGCAGTTTCATCTGCCTGTCGTCTCTGGGGTGAAGATGGAAAGCATTGAACCAGCACTGCAGGGGGCGTGCCCTCAGCAGGCCCAGAGGAATCACTGCTGCTGCTGCGGCCACCAAGCCCAGTAGCTTTTGAACTCTGTGAGCTGTGACAAGGCTGCCCAAGTGGAACTGCTTCGTCATGTTGATCAAGCTGTCTGCTCTTTGTGAAGTGAGAGATGCAGTCATGCTTACCGAGTCCAGAAGGATGCCGAGGAACTCTGCCTGTTGGCGGGGTTGCAGGTTGCTCTTTTTGTGGTTGACCGTGAAGCCTAGCATTTGAATGTGGGCCAGAACTGTGCTCGTGTCTCGTACTACCTGCTCCTGAGAGGGGGCGCACATGAGCCAATCGTCCAGGTAGGGCAAGATCTTCAACCCTCGAACCTGGAGGGGGGACAGCGCAGCTGACACCACGCGAGTAAAGACCCTTGGGGCCAGAGAAAGACCAAAGGGAAGGACCTGAAACTGGAATACCCTGCCTTGAAAGGCAAAGCGCAGGAAGGGCCGGTGTTCTGGACAGATTGGGACGTGGAAGTAGGCGTCTTTCAGATCCAGGGACGTGAACCACTCCCCCTGCTGGATAGACTGCATCACCACCCTTGTGTGAACCATTTTGAAGGGTAGCACCTTGAGATATCGGTTCAAGGGCCTGAGGTCGAGAACAGGCCGATGACCGCCGTCTTTTTTTGGAACAATAAAGTATTTGGAGTAAAACCCAGTGAGCTGTGCGCTGGGCGGTACTTCTGAGATGGCCCCTTTCAAAAGTAACTCCTGGACCTCTTTGACGAGGACGGACATTAAAACAGGGTCTTTTACGGACGTTATCTTGATCCCTGAAAACGTTGGGGGTCGCCGCCGAAATTGTAATCGGTAGCCGCGAGCCACCGTAGCCACGACCCAAGGGTCTGGCACAATGCCTTCCCAGGAGGTCCGTGACAGCTGGGAAGGACAATCGACGGGCGACCCGGGACTCCTATGCAGGACCGCCACCGCGGCCTGCACCCCTGCCTGTGCCCCGCTGTGGTCCTCGTCGTCCCTTAATTCTGGAATTTGAGGCTGTATGTCGGTCAGGTGCACGAAATCGCCAGTCCCGTGCCTCTGGGTTGTCACCTGCTGATGGAGGCCGGGTAGGCTGCCGCAGCCTATACCTACTGACAGGTGGGCGGCCGGCAGTTGAAGAAGACCTAGAGCAAACCCTCTGGACAGCTTCCCTAGATGCTGCAGTCCGTTCAATCCGATCAAGCACCTCCTGGAATCCAGGGTGAAAGACGTGTCCTGGTACCACAGGGAGGTTGAGTAGCTCCTGTCTGATGGCATCTGGCAGGGAGGTTTGTGCCAGCCAAACTTGTCTGCGACACAGCACTGCAGAGGCCATAGCATCCCCCACGTCACGTGTCAGCTGGGAGTGGGAAGAAAGAGCCGCGTCGACCAGGGCCCTGGAATCATGATCGTCTGGGCCCAGTGTCTTCCGTAGAGCCGCCAGGGTGATGGCTAGAGCGTTACCCATACGGGCCGCTCGAGCTGATGCGTTGAAGGAATTGGTGACCAGCCGGTCCGTCTTGGCACACTCCTTGCGAGGGCACCGTGGATCGGAGGATACACGGGAAAACCCCAGAGACGTCAATGCAGCCATAGGCGACTCAACTGGTGGCATGTTCCCCAGTCCAGTTTCAACCGGATAACTAGCATTTGCCAGCTGGCGACAACCTGCATTAAACTGGGGCCGTTTCGAATTTGTACCCCATGATGACCTCAGCATTGCAGTATAGTCATCTGCTACAGGTATAGAAGGCCGTGGTTCAGGTCGGGAGATGCCCTCCCAAACACCTCCAGCGGGAGCCGGGGCAGATGTAGGCCCCTGAAGGCCCAAAACCTTGGCAGCGCTCAGTACCCGTGACATCAGGGAACTGACAGGGGCCTCTCCTGTCTCCGTGGAGCCGTCAGCTGGCTCAGCAGAGCTAGAATGTAGCTCCCTTTCGAGGTCGTCGCCACCTGTGGTGTCGTCCACCACTGTGTGTGAAGCGCATAGGGATAACACATCTACATTGTCTTGATGTTCCTCCTCGCCGAAGCTCTCGGGCCTGACTGAGAGGGGATCCTCATGTAATAAGTCCTGTTGGTTACCTTCTAACTTGTCCAACCTCCGTGACAGAGCCTGGAGAGCCGCAAGGATCTCGAGTGACCCCGTGCTGCTGCTTTCTGCCACCGTAGCTGAGGCAGGGGGCTTAACAGATTTGGGTGGCTCAACCTGGGTAACTCCATGGGGGGAATCCCGCTGTCGATCACGCGAACGTGAACGCTTGCGCTTGTGTTTACGCCCATGCCTACTGGAGAGGGACGGCTGGTCAGGGGAGCGCCGCTTCCCGCTCCCTTCCTCACGCACATGCCCGCGCACCTGGCTGGCCCGGCGTCGTCGCTCGTCCCTGGAGAGATCACAGGCTGCACTACAGGGATTGTCCACGTCTTCCAGCACGTGGGCAGCTCCAAGGCATGTGGGGCACTCCCTGTGCCCATCCCTAGCACTCATGGAGGCGTTGCAGATCCTGCAGTAGTGGGAAGCCATTGCAGCAACACAGAAACCCAATATAATGCCTGGAGTCCTCCTCCAGCAATCCGCCAAGGTAATACGGTGGGCCGCACCAGCGCACGAATGCACTTAGCGGTCGCACACTAGCCCCACCAGCTGCAAACAGGGGTATAGGGTGTGTCAGGGGGTATTGCAGGAAAAAGTGTGATTGTAGCCGCCACTCAAGGCGAAAAAAAGTACCTAAGAGCAGAAAAGCACAGCACACAGTATTATGATGGCCCGCACCGGCGCACGAATGCACTTAGCAGGCACACACTGACCCCTTACCAGCTGTGAACAGGGGTATAGGGTGTGGGGAAATACTGCCACAGCCTGCACCAGCACGTAAACGCACCTAACAGACTGAAATAGTGAACACAATAATAACAGGGCTGTTTATAGTGTACTGGAAAAAACAGCTCCCAACTAAATAATTCAACAAAAAAATAGCACTAGTAGCAAACACAATATACCAGCTGAAAACAGCAGTAAATACAAACACAGGTATAATGGCGGCCCACACCAGCGCGCGAACGCACTTAGTGGGCTCGCACAAAGCCCACGGCTGCGAACAGCAGTAGAGGCACACGGATAAACAACTTAAATTCCCCGGAAATCTAGTGCATATGAGTTTAAATGAAAGGTATATACCTAGAAATAATAAGTTAATACGCAAACCACAACAATTCTCGGGGGCACAAGGCACCCGCACCGTTTAGGTAACGAATTAGTGGAATGCAACAAGGAAATAGTCAGGAATTTCTTACCTGAATACGTAGTCTCTTACTCACGGTCTCGTATGAGGCGATCAAGGTGAGAGACTGAACCGGGAGCATTCTCTGCTAATTATAGACGCGGGTCGTTCTGCTTCCGGAGGTCATGGACATGACTTTGTTGACTATGGTCTCGGTGATAGGCAGAACGAAGGTGATCATTCCTTTTTAGACCGTAGTGACGGTCAGAGTGAGGTCGAAACAGATCCGACGCGGAACCTACGCCGTCGCTGCTACGCCGTAGGACCTACGCACGACTATAAATCGCCCTTAACCCGTAACTCACGACTTCAAAACCACGACTCACGACTCCACCCACTGGCAATATTTGAAAAATGCAAGTAAAGTGGGCCACTTTTATCTCCTTAAAGGCTGGATTTTACGGCTCGACAGCTTATATAAACTTATTTCTGTTTTTTTTTGGCTTGTTAGCTGTACACCTTGTCACACAACAGCTTTTAGGCATTATTCTGTTTTTAAGTTTTACTGTAAATAAGTAAATGAATGAATAAATAAATAAATGTAAATGAGACGGTTGGATTGTTCCCCCCAGTGGGCGTGGTTTTCAGGTTATGACGCGCTGTTCTCTGTCTCTATATCCAATAGGAAAATTCAATTGCAGTAGCCACCGTTCAACCTGAAGAGGGCAGCACTCAGACATTTTAACACCATATATTGTCCAAATTTCAAAAAACGTACTAAAATCAATGAGCAGCAGATCATTAACTAAAAAAGTTTGTTTAGGGTTTAGTTACTTTTTAAATGGAGGGATAATAACACGTTATGAAAGTTATAAAAAATATTGCGGGATTTTATATAATGCTTAATAAATGATGCATGTAAATGTACACACATGTTTATTACGTCAATTACTTTTTTTATTGCATTTAATACTTTTATATTGATTGAAATTAAAATCTTATTTAATCTGGCCCACCACATTCTTCTTATTTAATCAGAATTGATGGACAGCTATGCCTGGGAAGACACAGCTGTTTCCAAATGGAATAGAAAAGTCAAAATAAAACACATGCATCACTTTCAGGTCAGTTCTGTGAAAATGTATAACTTTTGCTGCAGACCCACCATCTCATCTGCCTAATTTATATATTATAACAATGTACCAATTTATATCATGTAACTTCAATTGTGACAAAAGTGACATTGTGCTGCGTTGCGCATGGTAAAGATATTCATGCTAAATACGTTGTTTTGTATATGCTAATAGCTACACTGTTTTCTTAAAGCTGATTTTTAATTTACTCACAAGAAATGCATTTAGTAATTCTCCAAAATTGCTTGAATTTCTACTGACATGTTACATTAGTTTTGTCACATTAGATTAAGTCCATAAGCTACACAGGTATGGATACTGAAATATAGGCCTGTGGTGTTTTAAGGATGTGTCAACTGGTGTGAAACATTTTATAGGCTAACGCGCTACCCTGCAACACTGAGCTATATTTTAAATTGGCCTTCATTTTATTTCACAAACACTTCAAATAAATCTTGGAATGGTGAACATTTTTTTGTTAATCCCATGATGAGGGAATAGAGGAATCATCATAGACTGAACCCCTATTGACCCCCCACATTTTTTGGCTTCCAACACTCATCTATGAAACACAAAACAAATAAGTCTCCTATTGCTTTTGTTTATTAACATTGGGTAGCTACAACAGTTAAATTGATTATGATAATGAAAGATCTATCAAATAATACTGACAGATAAGATGTTTCAGTTTTGCAGCAAACAAGGTGGCTTTGGTAACTTCAAAAGTTCAAGATGTGTCCATATTTCACCATTTAAATATGTGAAGCAAGTTTTACAACTCTGCCATCTAGTGGAACATGGTTATACTACAACATGAAGGACTACCATCAGATGAAACTGGCATTCATTTCCTGTCTTACATGAATATCTGGTGTATGAAAGTCTATATTGCACGCAAAAAGTTACAAAACACAATATATTAACAGATGATGGTCTGACGTAAGCAGAATAAGACAATCAAATCAAATATATGGTAAAAAATACAAATCTGCTTGCATGTCTTTGGTTTGTTTTGCACACTGAGATAGATGAGATGTATAGCAGGCCTTTGCCTTACATGATAACTTCATCGACAGTGTCTCCTTTCACACCCTTTAAACGGTTTTTAAGGACCATTCAAAAGTAGCAGCACTTAATTTTGTCTCATTGTTGTGACAGCATTTAAATAGCACAGGCACCATTACATCTATAGTGATACTGCCTAACATATTCTCTCAAACTTTGGGGTAAAGGCAGGACATCGATGCCCTGATATGTTGTACGACTACAGATAACCGCTCTGCACATGTGCTGTAGTGAAAAAGGAAAGTTCCTAGGTAGTGGGCGAGAAAGAAGCGGCTCAAAAAACAGACAGGCGGAAGGGTCGCTATAATGCTTGAGCAGGCCGGTGACACTCGAGTCTCTGTACATGCATGGGTCACGGCCATCAAAGCTAAAACGCTTCCCGTTTTGCTCTATTCGAGCATGGAGGGAGCGACTGTAGCGTCTGAAGCTAACCGAGAAGAGGTATTCATCCTGGGCAGAGTCTCGGAGCAGAAATGTCCCCTCGGGTTGCCCCTCCAAAAGCTGCTCGGCTTCAAAACGGTCCAGGACGCCCCAGTAACAAGGGCTGTTGTTGATCTGAAGAAGATCAGGTACCAAGATATAATCAGTGTGGGAACAACACTGGCTGTCCCCGTGTAAAAAAGATGGATCCCAGTCATCCAAGCTAGAAGCTCCGTTGGAACTGATCTCCTCCCAGGAAATAAGTGGTGGAGGAGAGGAAGTCGTACGGGGCCCTTTGGGTTCTGCTGAGATGCTTAAAGGAGGTTTGATGTGAGTGCCGTGTTTCTTGATCAGATGCCAACATTGAGCTATTTCGGACTTTGGGGAGAAGGGACACTTGTCCTCCATGAGCTCAGAAACGTGAATCTTTCGTTTGGACCAAAGAAGGACAGAGAACGGACGTGATGAACCAGACTGGTGATGATGATGATGGTGGTGGTGGTGATGACTGCGAAGAGGAAGACACTGGCCGACAGCGTCCTGAAACTTCTGTCTCAGGGATCGACGAGTCATAGCTTTTCTGCAAGGTGTGTCCGATTCGGGTTCTCCCGGGATCGTGCAACTGCACTTTCTTTCCCTGCGTCTCCGGGGACAAGAGGCCGAGCGCATGCTCTGATCCTCCATTCCCTCCCCTTCTTCCCCTTTGGGCGCTGTCTCGTGGCGTGACCCTCTTGAGCGTTTTTTGATGCTGCGGATGTAACTATCGGCACTCCAGCTCCGAAGATTCTTGGGGCGCGTGTCCGAGTTTTTGGGCTTCCTTTCTGACATTGCTGCAGGTCCTTTATCAGGACGATTTCTGCAGAAAATATGGAAATAAAATGAGATTGAGACAAACAATATATTGAATAATACAATACTAATAAATAATAACTCACATTGGCACTTCTATTTAACTGTGAACCCTTAAAAATAATGGTACGTGATACAGTAAAACCATTTTTGGCTGTATGCTTCAGCAAAGAACCAATAACAACTGAGGAACCCTAATGAAAAGTTTTTATAGACAATAAAATGATAAGAAAAATGGTTCTTTTAAGAACCTTTTGACTGATTGGTTTATTGGGGAACCAAAAATAGGTCATACCTGTGACAAAACTTTTAAAAACCTTGATTTTTAAGTGTTAAAAATGTTTCTGTATTTGTTATTTTTTATTTAATGTTAAATGGACTTTATATAATCAACCACAAGATTGACACCTACTCAACTTAAAAAAGTGGAAGGGTAACCCCCCCAAAAAAAACAATGGGTCTCATTCACTAAGCATGGGCACGCACAAATTTGTTCGTAAAATGTGTGCACGGAGGTTTTAATTTACGAATCTTAATTCAACAAAAACTTTCATACAAAAATTTATTTTAAATGCATGCAAAAACGTAAGAACAGAAAAAAATATATAAAATATATAACACAGATATACTATTGGGTTATATTTCCTTGTTTATGACTATTGCACACGCATGTCTACATTCTTTTTTCAAACATTTAGAAGAAATTTTAGTATGACAGTTTTTGTTGAATCATGATTTGTAAGTTAAAACGTCCGTACGCACATTTTACTAACAAATTTGTGCATGCATGCTTAGTGAATGAGACCCATTGTTTCCATTTAAATAAAGTTTCTGACATGGGTTGTATCTGATCACACTCCCACATAAAATGATTTATACAAGTAACAGAAATATAAACCTGACTGCATAATCTACTTAAAGGAATAGTTCATGGAAGATATGCATGTAGCCAAATCAATCGTGAGCTCCATTCACTTCCATAGTACTAAAAAGAATACTATAGAAGTGAATGGGGCTTATGAACATTCCTCAAAATATCTTCCTTCGTGTTCATCAGACAAACAAAGAAATGTATACAGGTTTGTAACAACATGACAGTGAGTAAATGATGACAATATTTTCATTTTTGGGTGAACTATCCCTTTAAGAGGTGCATGCATCATTCCCAAGAAGTGTGTAGGAAGAGTTTTGATAAGTACAGATAAGATGGGTTTAGTCCCCATTCAGATAAGCCGTTTAGTATAAAATTTCTTAAATGACTTTATATAAATAAGAAAATCTATGCCAAAATTGCCAATCATTTTGCAGCAACATGTAACATTGTAATATATCTATGTAAACTATACTATATAGCTTATTATCCTGATCAATGCAAATGTATTATGTGAAAATATTCGTGCATATCGTACCTTTAAAATGTATACCCAAGGAAAAATGTCAATCCTCACAGAGCAGTGGTCAGTTTTTCCATGTCTGAAGTTCGTTCAGTGAGAGCTCAACATAAACTGAAGGGGGGGAGCTTATCTCTCCTATATAAAACCTCTCCAGTATCAATTCCTCTGAGGAATAAATGCCCTTCACTGGACGGAAGTGTGTACTTTTGTCAATGGGCAGTTAACCCACGCTGTATCATATCCGACAATGAATCTGCTGTAGGCTTTACTCAAAAAAATGACATTGAGAATAAGAGATGGGTTTAAGCTATTATATCAGTATACTGTATGCTCTTCCTATAGGAAAAATATGCCAAATATTTTTAAATGTATCTGCACTTTGACTCACCGTCAATGAATCAATGAGCTCTGAGATCTAATTAGTCAATAATAACGGACATCTATTTACGAGGGCAACCTTGTTAGGAAGGAAACGGGAAATGTCCTAGCAGCCATTGAAAGCTTCGCTTCATTGATTTATTGATCAGTGTCCTTCTTTAACCTAAGAACTTCCGCCACAGAAGATTTGCCGGGCACAAAAGCAATTTTTGACACCCATTCAGGTCCGTTCCCAATTTCCACCCGGAAAGTGTCAAATATCAAAAGTAGTATCAGAGGGATGCGCATCCGGTCTGCTAAATGGATTACAAATAAATTCAATAACTCATTACGGCTGTATGGTACGGTCATTAGGTGATGTCATTCTCAAGTTTTAATATATGCTACTCTCATTTTTTAATGTCGCGAGCATAGTTTATAACAATGAATTATTTATTAGAGTAAGAATGTTATCATATTCAGGCTTGGTGGTGGGGGTGGATATCATAATTTAGAAACAGATCTGCTGTTGGGGGCATTAAAGGGATAGTACACCCAAAAATAAAATTCTTAATTTACTCGCTCATTACTTTGTTCTGAGGAAGATATTTTGCAGAATGTTTTAACCAAACCATTCGTGGGCCCCATTGACTTCCATAGTAGGAAAAGAATAATACCATGGAAGTGAATGGGGCTTATGAATGGTTTGGTTACAAACATTCCTCAAAATATCTTTCTGCATGCTAATCAGATCAAAGAAATGTATACAGGTTTGTAACAACATGAGGGTGAGTAAATGATGACAGAATTTTCATTTTCGGGTGAACTATCCCTTTAAATGTGCCTAAATGTAATAAAAATGAAGGGCAACCACAAGGAAGGATTGTTCAATGTCTATAGTATGTCTTTTTATTTTATTTTGACCTCTCTTGACGTTGGTAAACCAGGACACAATCCAGGACAGTGAGGGATAAAACGGTGATTTGTTAGTGCAAATCAATATGGCATAAGTGATTTCGAGATCACATGATGGGTTGTTCAGGCTTGCACTGCATGTATAAAAACTCAGATGTCTTTAAAAGATCCGATCAGAATGTTAACAGTGATTTACATGCATTTAAAGAGAACCCTTTCTTACTTATCTTCATCTTTGAGAAGAGCAGCATCATTTGCCCTCTAACCTCTCCATTCTCCTCTGCGATTTCCCAGAATGCCACAGCTTCTGTCAAATACTAAATCTGGATTCTCCCCGACCACATGCACGCAAAACCAAAACACGTTGAGCTGGAAGAAGTAACAAGATCACACAACTGGGAGAACAAGCTCCTGTGTGCAATACGTAGCATATCTGCAAGAAATCATCTCAGTGTGCACGAGGATGGTAACGCAGTATGCCCACTAACATGGCACAGTTTATCAAAGGAAGGGAACCATGCCAAATAGATCTCATATGCCAGCTATTACCGTGCTATCGATCTGCTACATTGCAAAGCAACCAAGGATATGATGAATATTTTATTGGATCGTGTTGTCAAACTGTTACACACAGGGCCATAGGAGCCTCGCCCATTTTACGAGCACCTTTCTTTTAGCGTACGTTCTCAACACCTCCCCAATGACTTGTTTATGGTAATGTAGAAGTTTAAGGCTTTTAGTAAACAGACTGGTAGGTAGTAGGTCCTCCGGTTATAATGGCTCCATTGTCTGCACCGGTTCAGAGCGTCTGGACGATAATATCGCATGACCATCATTCAAGAATAGATGCACTGATGTTGGTCGAAAATGGTGGCTCTTTGAGTGATGGAAAGTCTGTAATTAAATCAACAGGAAGTCTCTGGCTCCATGGCTCTGGCGTTCATGTTCTCTCCATTGATCTGTATCTGTTTCTGGACAGCTGCTTTAACTGCTGGTGCAGCCGATGTGCTCTGCGCCCAGCGTTACTGTGATGGGGTGCCATTGTGGTTTTGGGAGAAATTTTGATTGCACCTTACATTTAGAATAAAACATACAATTGTAAAGTATTATATTATGTTTGACAAGAGATTTAATATTATACATTGAGTATATATAGTGTTAAAAAATGAAAGGGTTACATGGCCTTTAAATGTTTGTAATTAATTGGCAACATTAATTAATAGCAGTTTGTCCATGCATAAATTATAAGGTTCTTATAGAGCTGTTTTTATGCATAGCCTACTGTACAAAAAATAGTGAGGCTACACATTCATGCCATTACAATACATCAATGATTATGAATAGGCCATCGATATTACAATGCTCAATGTCAGTAAATTTAATCTTTTGCATTAAAAAAATATGAAAAGACCAATATCTGCTGTCTCATTTTCTGCCTCTATGTAAAACCATTAGACAGACAGGATTTCTGTGATTTGTATTATCCACTCAGTGTAATGATCCATGGCGTAGTCATGTGAACCAGTATATCAGCTTTCTGCAGGCATTTTTTGTGCTCTCAGCCTCCCAATTTCCCGCAAGCTTCATTCAATACCTGCTGTCTCCCTGCTTTCCTTTTCTGCTGTCTCCCTGCTTCCCTTTTCAAAGTTATTGAGCTTATTAAGGATGCCTTTTTAAGCTGTAATAGGAGATGCATTATAGAGATACCGTGTTGTCACAAGCGCTTTGTCTCTGTTGCATCCTTATTTTATTAGATGTGCGCACCTGACAGTTACACTGACATTTCAGACCCTATAAAAATAAAGCATTCTTGTTATATAATGTACTATACTTTTACACAATACGCACACACATTATCACTGATGACGACCATTGCATTTATTAGAAAAGGGATGTATTTATGTAACATTACTGACTGCTCCAGGAATAAAATCACCGTATTATTAGTGTTCTCTTTTAACAAACAAAACGAATTAATACATCAATACACAATTATATTAAACAATAAAAAAACTTATCTATTTTAAATTAAATTATTTAAATTACAATATATTAATTTGATAATATTTGTTAAAAATTATGGTTACCATGGTAACTTTTGTAAGCGCGTGAACACGTGCATTGCTGACAAACGCATTTTTATCTGTCTTAACAGTCTCGTCAAACCTGATGAAAGCAATTGTTCGTATTCAACCGCAAAACGAAAACAAAAACGTATGAAACTTCAGAAGAACCAGTTTGTAATCTGGATCTTTTCTTGCGAAACGATAATTTCTCTCAGACATCCGCAAACGTCATTACACTCACCGAACCCAAAAGGCTTATTCGCCTTCATGCGGCGCCGCAAAAACTGACAGCCGGATGACGTCAAAGTACCGCGAGAACGAGACGAAATTAGACTTTGTATGATTTCTCTAATCGTTCTCGCGGTACTTTGACGTCATCCGGCTGTCGTTTCTTGCGGCGTTGCATGAAGTCGAACAAGCCGTGCATGCCACGTCATACTCCACGAATGCACATAGAGGGAGGAGACGTTACCCGTATAAGTCCCGCCCCATTTTTATCAATCTTCACAACGATTGGTGTACGCTCCTTACAAATAGCTATGATTGGATATGATAAATTTCGTTCATTCTGATGCACCAATCAGAACAGACGGTGACGGTGAAAGGCGGGACCAGCCGTAATTCGGGTGGGGAAAATAATAACGCAGAAGGAAGTGTGTCATGCTGGAATATTAAGTATCCCTGTTACTGTATTCAGAGTTTCCAGGATCCATTCAAACATTTTAAAAGAAGCGAAAGCAATCCCTATTCACATGTCTCCGTAAGTAAATCACTGTTTTAAGTAAAACTGATCTTAGATATATGAATACTTTGATTGTAAGACTGATTAAGAGTAAACTGTACATATGGATTGAATTTGATGAATTAGAGCTTTATTGTAAATCGAGTTGGGTCTCAGAAAAAGAAATGGTAGCTTAAAATAAGGATTGAACGTTTACTTTAAACGATTAAGAGTCCGGCACGTGCTAACTTTTATTCACTGTATTTTGACCTTTTTCGTTTAAATGTTGCTTGTATTAGGAACTGCTATAACTTCCTTTGATGTTATCTATGTTATTTGATTTAGTACAGGGATACGAAACCTGACTTGTACTGTATATTAATTTTGTTATCTTAGTCAGTATATGTACAAGGTGTGTCTTATATAATTGTAATGGTTTTTATAACAAATAGCATATAACATTAAAACTATTACAAAATTCCTTTATTTAATGTGTGTTTTGGGTGTTTTTCAGTAGAATATAATGGTGATCTATTGGTTCCCATCTGGCATCAATAGAACCCAACTATTACCAGTAGAGACTCATAGGGGCGCTTTCCCGGACAGGGTTTAGGTTAATCCAGGACTAGGCCTTATTCATATAAGGTAATTTAAGAAGTTTTTACAAACATGCCTTACAAAAAACACTACAGGTGTGCATCTTGAGACAAAAAATGTCACTGATATATGTTAAAATTGAACAGGACAAGGTGTTTTTAAATGAAAACATCTCAAACATGCATTTTATTCTGGGACTAGGTTAAGCCCTGTCCGGGAAACCAGCCCATAGTTTTCATTAAAACATCCATTATAACCCCGCTTCTGTGATGGTTTCGATTACTTTATTGCAGGTTTTGTCATTTCGGGTACAGACCCCTGCACCCAGGGCTGTAGGCTGGGCACAACTTTGACTTTGAAATGTAAATGTTTGGACAATCAAAGTCCAAATAAATTTTGCCAGTAACACACATGTAGCCTATTGATAGAAATGCTTAATCTCTGATAAAGTTGTATAAACTGATAATCCCTGATAAAGTTTTATAACTTTATTGTACTTTCATGAATTATTTCACACCAGGACAGCTAGAATGTTGCTCGACGAGAGTCCGCTGTTTGATCCATCTCTTCTCCATGAGCTGGACTGGAGCAGCAACAATGTCTCCTTCTCCCCCCAAATCTCCCCCCTGCAGCCTGGTGATTGTCTGGTGCTCCGACCCCTCTGTACTGCTGACCTAGACAGAGGTACAGGTTAACTTTTCAATCTTGATCAGCAATGGGGCCATAGTAGTTCAAAACATGGGCATATGTTTGATTTTTGCAGGATTCTACAAAGTCTTATCACAGCTCACAGAAGCTGGGGATGTGACAGAAGAGCAGTTCAAAGGTATAGCACACCATTCTTCATCACTACCTGGTTTAAAGGTGCACTGTGCAACTTTTAGAAGGATCTCTTGACAGAAATGCTATATTATATCCGTAACTATATTATCAGTGGTGTGTAAAGACCTTCCATAATGAATTGTATTGTTTTTATTACCTTAGAATAAGCTGTTTTTATCTACATACACAGCGGGTCCCCTTACATAAAAAAGTTGCCGCCATGTTTGTATAGTAGCCCTAAATAGACTACGGCTGGACCAGAATATTCGAATATTTGTTCTGTGGGTTGACATTCGATTTTCAGTTTTGAGGAATTTTAACGCTGTAATTTTTTTTTTTTTTACAGTCCCTTTTTAATGCAGTGTTCGGTAACGCTTTCATCTTGGTGTATTGTTTAATCAGTTTAAATGTTTGTGTTTACACAGCAGCATGTTACATTTGATAAGTATTAGGGCTGTCAAAAGATTAATCACGATTAATCGCATACAAAATAAAAGTTAGTTTTCGCATAATATATGCGTGTGCACTGTGTGTAATTATTTTGTATATATAAATACACACACACACATGCATGTATGTATTTTTAAAAAAGTATGTATTTATATGTTTTTTTTGTTTAGATCTTGATTTATTTTATTAAATAAAAATGTACATAAATGTATACATGTATGTGTGTATTTATACATACATAATAATTAGACATAATACACACACAAATATATTATGCAAAAATAAACTTTTATTTTGTATGCGATTAATCGTGATTAATCTTTTGACAGCCCTAATAAATATACAGTAGTATGGTTGTCGTTGCAGAGATTTGCGTAAAAATCTAATCTGTCCCAATTACCTTTTCACAAATACCAAAACTTTATTTTCATAAATAAAATGCAAAAAAATTCCGAACAAAATCCATCCACATTTAGTCTGTGAAAAAAAACATTAATGTCAACAGTTTTAAAATAATCAGATTCCGCAGGAAACCGCCAACTTGGCAACACTTGGTTTCATACCGCCCAGGACAGTTCCAATTTGGCAGACGACTTATACATAACGGCCCAAAGAACCAACTGCTAATGACGTATCTAGTTATACATTCTGTATCTATGCTTATCGAAGTCTTTTTTTTACAGCAAAATTTGAACATATGAAGAGAACTGGAGACTATTATGTTATAGTGGTGGAAGACACAAATCTTGGACAGATTGTTGCCACCGCAACGCTTATCATCGAACACAAATTCATCCATTCTTGTGCAAAGGTACATGGCTTGTTAATACATAATTTTGTAATAAATATTTTACAGTTTTAACTTGTAATCACTCTGGCCTATTATATAACGTTTTCATTATGGCAGAGAGGACGTGTGGAGGAAGTGGTTGTAAGTGATGTTTGCCGAGGAAAACAGCTCGGAAAATTGTGAGTTTGTGTTCTCTCTTATTTTATGTGATGGGAATATATTCTGATATCGATAAACAGTTTAACACCCATTCTACTTAAATTCTGTTAAAATCAGATTATTCACATTTTCTTTATGTTGCCTAAAGCAAAAATGCATGTACATTTCGACCAACAGTTATTTTCGTTTTATAGGTTGGTATCGACATTGACCCTCCTTAGCAAAAAATTACAGTGCTACAAAGTAACTCTGGAGTGCGCGCCGAACAATGTGGAATTCTATAAGAAGTTGGGCTACTCGGCATCACACGAGACTTACATGCAGTGCCGTTTCTTTGACTGAACCCAGACGGATCTAGAACATTGCAGAATGTTCGCTGAAGAATTATGAGCTGTTGTGAGGTCTTTTCTCTAAAATGGTTAAATCAGACTACCTCAAAGTTGCACCTTTCAGCCAGCAAAAAAGTAAAAATAAGTCTTGACAGGTCTCAGTGAAAGGTTATGTGACATTAAATAAATATCATGGAATGAGCATTTTAAGTTTACCGTAACAGAACAAAATGGATTTTGTCTAAATGTCAGCAGTCAATGTCAAGCACTTACATCAATATTGAAAAACGATTTTATAAAAAAGACCTCTTTATTGGAATTTGCAAGAGAAGCTGAAGTATGATCTGATCATGTATTGTACAAATCACTATGGCCTGTCAAAGAGAAAAGACACCATTGGTTTATCATATGTACTTGAATAATTTACCATGATAATTTAATACAGAGATTATCTTTTTGTATAGGTGATGTTTTCACTTTTGAAATAGTTTTAATAATATGCTATTTACAAACTGCATGGTGAAGGTTTTACTCTTACTGTTATGCTATATGTCCTATATGAACTTAATCACATTTGACATTATAAGTTATTTAAATGCATTGAATTTAATTTAATCTCATATTTTTCTGTCCTCCAGGTACTTGGCTTTAATGTAGAGAACAATGATATAAAAGTTTACATTTATTTATTATACTTATGTGTTTGTCACACGAAGTTGGCTTTAGTTTAAGCCACTGGTGAGGAGTTATGTGCAAAACAGAATGAAGGCAAATAAATTATTTTGTTGTAAAATATATCCTAATGCAACAAGTTCATCTTTATACAATAAATTCATTTATTTTTATACTTTTATCGATGGCAAAAAGGGGCATTGAGTTGGATAGCACTCATCTGTCAATCAACAACTTAATATGTGATAGTAATTTTTTAAAACTGTTATTAAAACCAATGACAAGATGGTGAATGGGTTTAAACTGTTACTTTACTCTTGTATTGTATTTAAATAAAGGTTTTGATTTTTTAAAAATCAAATCTGATTATACCTTTTAATGACTCAAAATGAAGTGATGGGGGGTGGACTAGGCCTTAAAGGGCACCTATTGTCCAATTGACATATTTACATTTCCTTTGGTGTGCATAAGTGCATGTTAACGATATGCAAAAGGTACAAACCCCAAAGTAAACGATGACGCGAGTTATCGTCTCCAACGTAAATCTCTTTTCTTGGACTACAACAAACACACGGATTGTAGGCAACAGTTTACTTCCTGGGATTGGTGATGTAAACAAGACCGACATCATAATTCTTCCCGATTCGGACTCGCAGCCTGTAAGTTAACTCCTGTGGGGTTGTGTACACCAAAACTTTTACGCCCGCGACCGGCGCATGTTTTCAATAGTTTCCAATGGAAGCTCTGCGTTTTTCAAATAAGCCAGCAGCTAGCGGGTTTTTTCCGCGCTGAAAACCGGCGCTCGGCGGTTTTTCCACGCTCGACGCTGAGCGTCGAGAGTTGAACGAGATTCAACTTTAGGAGAAAAGCTCCGCTCGTCAATGTCAGTTCTCACACGGCCGCCCAATCACAGTGGAGGAGGGGCGGGACATTACCACAGCAACCAACCGGCTCGCAGCTGAAGTATCACAGCTACCAAAGTGCTCAGCTGAAGAAAGCTGGCACTCAGCTGAAAAACAGCTGGCATTCGGCGTCCTCAAAGCGTTTTCAGCCGCGTTTAAAAGTTTTGGTGTGTCCAGCCCCTTAGCATTGCATTGTGAGCGAATCTTTCAAACATGGTAAGGAGCGTCACATTTCATGCTGACGTCAGGGGCACGTTCAATCTCACACCGGTGCGCAACGTTTTGCTACGGTTTCCGGGTTGAACGACATGTTTCCTGGAAACGGTGTGCAACGGAATGCAACAGGTTTTAGAAGCGTTTTCTCTTGTTTGGTGGGTGTGTCAGAAATGTCGGCCCAATCAGCGGCAAGATGTATAAAACCATGCGGTAGTAAAGAGACAGCTCGCTCAATGGGTTCAAGTTGGAATGTTGTCTTTCATTCTGGACGGCAAGGTTAGTGACTGTAACATCGAGGGTATTTTACAGTATTAAACACACATTTATAATGATTTCATCAGGCTTCAGAAACATTTAAAAAAGAACATAAAGAATGGCCTCTCAGCTATACCGTAGTTGCAACTCTTGCGTCATCACAACAGGGTGTTCAATGCATCACCGTTTCTGTTTAATAAACGTTGTGCAACGTTTTGTCGGGGCTGAACGCAGCCCAGGTATTCAGGCCAATCACAATGTACAGATTAGCTGGCCAATCAGGGACACAGCGCTTTTCAGATCAATAATAAGTTTTGTACAAAATCAGTGCGTTTCAGGAAGAGAGTAAAATCTGTACGGTATGTAGAAAATAACATGTTTTTTGAACCATAAACTACGTGAACACATTGTATTACACCAAACACACAAAATAATGTTTTTTTAGCAATCAAATAAGTGCTCTTTAAGATATAATAAGAAATTTAAGTAGTTTTTGCAAACAAACCTCCCTGATCTTATCATGATTATGACAAATCCTTATTCCATGCATCAATAACACTAAAAACACAAAGTGAGTAGCCATCTTTTATTGAGCAGTGGGATGTTAATTCTATGGCAAACATATTTCAAACTTAATTCATTTCCACCTGAAGACTGTTTCGTTCCACCAATTCATTTATTACGGCAGTGACAGTCCAATTTCTCGGATGCCCCCATCCCATCGTATCAGCAACAGTAGTTCAAGTATCAAAAGTGCATTATTGCAATACTGTCCCGCTGCAAATGCAAAATGCTTTAAATACTATAAAACTGCAAAAAATTTCAGTGCATACAGCTCAAAAAAAGAAAAAATATCAAATCTTCCCTAACTCCAAGAATAACAAGGAGCAGTCACTCCCTCCCAACCCCCCTGTACAAATATTTACACTTTTAATCCCAATAAAAAAAATGTATAAAGAAAAGTCTGCTGCGGTTAAGCGCTTTTTAGTAAAGCCTATCCGTTTTGTGCTGCTGTGACTTGCATACTCCCGAAGTCTTCGTCCTCCTCTAGTGTTCGCTTTAGACTTCCTGTGGGACAACAAAAATGCGAGACATCTGGTTTGTATTATGAGCTTTACAACTGCACAAATGACAGATTGCTCTTAGTACATCATCTCAATCATTTAGCACCATTTATATATTACATGGACATATACAGCCACAGAAAATAATAAGAGACCACTCCAGTTTTCGCCAGTTTTATCATCGTCTCTATATGTATTGTGCTGTACTGACTGAACTGTACATCTACAGATATTGTGTTGTGAAAGATGCTATTTAAAAATCTGGGTAAAAATATTTAATTTGAACTATTCCTAATATACATGTAAAACATTATTGTGTTCTTGAAAAATGAATTTGAACTTTGAAAATCTGAACACACTGCATCTTTTTGGTATTTCCTCATTTCATTTTTTTATGAATGCAAATAAAAAAATTGGTAACACTTTACAATAAGGTTCATTAGTTAACAACATGAACTAATAATGAACTGCACTTATACAGGATTTATGAATCTTTGTTGATGTTAACTTTAACAATTTCTAATACTTTATTGAGAAAAATTACAACATCCACAACATTGCAATGTGTGCCTCTGCAATAGTTACATCGCAGAACATTTATTTCAAAAGAAAAACTATTTTGGATGCCTTTGCCACTGTTACACCTATGAGAACGCTTTCAAACGACAAAAAGAGAAATCACAAAATTTTCCATAAAAAAAATCTGTGAGCATACAAGAAATCCAAGGCAGAAATTTAAATAATCTCAAACAGAGCTTTTCATGTCATCCCGTGAAGCCATACAGCATTTCACATATCAGAATTTACATCAAAGAAAAATAAATAAATAAATAAAACAATGTCAGTTTGCCCCAATACCGTGCAAGCCTTGAGTAATCCATAAACAAATTCCAATACAAAATAGCCATTGAATGTCCCTCACCTGGCATCCCAGCTTGGATGGAGTAAGACCTTCCCAACTGAATGGGTGACATCATCTTGATGGTTAACTTGGCAAGATATATTGCTTCATATTCCTTCAAGTTAGCAGAAAGAACATCCATTTATTAGTAAATATATAAAAATGAGAATTATTAAAGGGATGGTTTGCCCAAAAAGTAAATTCTGTCATCATCATACCCACCCTTAAAGGTGCATTGTGTCATTTTTAGAAGGATCTCTATAATATACATAACATTGCGCTCAGTACATTACATTAGATCAATATGCGCAGAGTAGGCGGTCTTATGTGGCTGCTCGAACACATCCGACATGCTCGTCTACACCTCAAAGGCGTTATCTACTACCTCTAAATGTGGTCGAAAGGGGACAAGCTCAAAATGTTTTACACTCCATTTAAACCTGTATTTAATGTCATCCACTTATGATCCGCCTGATCAAAACGTTTCTTAATACCAGGTGTAAACAGCTTCAAAATGTCTTTGTTAAAGGATAAGTTCGGTATTTTAGACTTAAAGCCCTGTTTTCAGATTGTTTATGGTCAAATAGAATGGTTTTGACTGAAATTTCGACATTTTCGGCTGCCCTGAGAATTTTCGCGTGTTTGTGTTTCAGCTCAGACCTCTACAATGGGTTTATAGGTGCACTGGAACAATCCTTCCTAAAATGCATTAAACTTTCGTTTACAAAGACGTGAAACTCACCGAGTGGTCAGGGGTGTTCACTGATATGCTCACACAAAAATCGCTCCAAAAGACGCATTCCAACAGGTTTTATCGTAGTTTTTACCAACTCCATTGACTGTATTAGACGTCCTGTGAGGTACGGTATTACTCCGCGCCGGGAACTTTGTTTCTATTCTTGCAATTGGCAAAGGCGGATTAGCGCCACCACCTGGGCTGGAGTGTTTATTATTCAAGCTCTAAGCGGAAGAATGTACGGGTGTGAGGCGTTTGGGGAAATAGGTCCACAAGTTAACAACGAATGCTAAAACAGCTGTTGGAAAGCATATTTTGCAGCGATTTTTGTGTGAGCATATCAGTGAACACCCCTGACCACTCGGTGAGTTTCACGTCTTTGTAAACGAAAGTTTAATGCATTTTAGGAAGGATTGTTCCAGTGCACCTATAAACCCATTGTAGAGGTCTGAGCTGAAACACAAACACGCGAAAATTCTCAGGGCAGCCGAAAATGTCGAAATTTCAGTCAAAACCATTCTATTTGACCATAAACAATCTGAAAACAGGGCTTTAAGTCTAAAATACCGAACTTGTCCTTTAAGCTGAACACAAATGAAGACATTTGTATTCAAGCAGGAACACTATTGTCCAATTTATCGTCTAATTTACGATAGAAGTAGATTAAATATCATGGAAGTCAATGGTGCTCTAAAACTATATGGTTACAAACATTGCTTAAAATATGTTCTTCTATTAAAAATGTACACAATTTTTATTTTTGGGTGACCTATCCCTTCAATGTTGAGGTTATTTTTCAGATCTTACCTGGAGCTGATGAACGAAGCCTACGTTGGGATTAATGCAAAAACGTCTCTCCTGTACATGACTAAAGGCATCTCTGTGATCAAATAACATAACACCAATCAGTTTCAAAAGTACGTACTTTTTATATTAACATTTTTAGCCACATTTGAACGGATTTTTGGCTATTACCTGTATTTTACACCAAATGTTTCCATAAGGTAGGCAATAACTAAGGCAGCACTGGAAAATAAATGGCAAAGTTGTTCTGTGTTTTATTTTAATTAAGCAAATCACATTGTGTTCCCATTCCAGTATTATGGAAAGATTTTGGATTTGTTTTGTTACATAACATACCTTCTTGATATCCCTGCATTTCCATGAACAAGTACCTTCCCTGCAATGGTACAACATGGAGTGTTGTTATATAGGTATTATACAATGACGTGATGTTAATTATATTGTGTCCGTATGGATAAATTAAATATGAAAGGGTTAAATTTCAACAAAAAAAAATTGCAGATTACTTGCATACATTCTCTTTTTTGAGGACCAAGTCTAAAATTTCTGGTTTTATTTCATTTTAAAAGAACATTTGGGAGATGATAGCAAAAATGTCAATGTGGTGAAACCAATCTGTGTCAATTGGTGTAACTAGTAGTTTTTTTAATTAAAATATAAATGTATTCATAAAAAATGTGGAATAAAATATAATCATCTAGCTTAGTGTAATATGATTTTTTACATACATTTTTACATCATTTGTCAAAGATTATTTAGAAAACAGAGCTGTTTTCAGGACAAATATTACAAAAACGCATTAAAATTTACATTTAGAAATAACTAATAAAATGATATTTTAAAATAATTTTTATGATGATTACACTTATATGCCATCAAGGTGGACAATATATTTAATATTTCTCATTCTTTGGCGCAATTGGTGGTTACACCATTTGACATTTTCAGGTCCACTCAGTCTTAACTTTCATAATTTATTGGATAAAATTAACATAAATACACTGTGCATTGAAATAAACCTGATGCATGCTTTTAACACAAGTTTAAAAAAAAATCTCATCTTGCCAAACTGTTTTTGTCACTGACCCATATACTTTCAATCAGTGCCAAAATAAATACATTACCTCCTGTCTCTAAACATCCATCAATAAATTCTTTTGTCTATAGAGAGACACAGAAAAATGGGTACACATGCATAATTATACAAAAGAAGCACCAATAAAAACCTTATTAATTATGTTGAATTTTTCATGAAAGGCAATCTTACCATTGGGAAATATCTAATTATATTTTCCACAGGGTTATCTGCTATATCTAAAACAAGGTACCTGTAAACAATAAAATAAGAAAATCCTTCAACCTTTTTTAGTGAATTACACATAAACAATAGACTAATAAAACATTACCTAAATTTAAGGGGAAAGTTTGGCTTTATGAAGTTGGCCTCAATGTCTTGTCTCACACACACAATGTGAGTTATTCCCTGCTTCTCCAGCACTGAGAGCTAAAGGACAAAAAAATTTTATTTGATCAAAATAGTCAATTGTCATCTTTTAAAATAATCAAAAATTATTTCTACAATACCTTGCTCTTCATAGCAGCTGAATAGGGTCCAAGAAACAAACCTGGGAGGATTTCCTAAAATCAAAGCATCATACATTTAGTTAAATGGATCACATGTCCTCCATGTGATCACATTAATGAGAAATGTTCAAGTGTTAGTTTACCCAAAAATGAACATTCTGTCATTTACTTACCCGCATGTTTTTCCAAAATCTGAATAAATGTCTTTGTTTTGATGAACACAAAGAAAAATATTTTGAGAGAATTTTGGAGAACCTTTGACTTTCATAGTATTTTTCCTACTATAGAAGTCAATGGTGCCCAGTGTTGGGAAAGTTCACTTTCTACATGAACTAATTTTCAGTTCACAAATTTTAAAATGAACTAGTTCAGTTCATAGTTCATATTTCAAAATTTTGAACTAGTTCACAGTTCCAAAAATGAACTTTTTGGGACAAATGTGATGTTATTTAATGTTAAACTATGTGAGTGGCGAGCTTTGGCGGCAGGGATTTCAGTGCATCACCCCCATGCTGCGTTTTGTTTTGATGAAGCATGCAGCCATGAAACACTGATGGCTGGTGTTTTTTTCGCTACACATTAAAGGTAGGGTAACAGATTTGATCCTGAAACATTTTTAGTTATGCTGGTTAAAAGTCTCCTCACATCCTGATAGCAATCACTGTGTTAAGTTGTTTAAATGTATTTGTAAAAATTTATGTCATCTGTGAAAGGCGTAGGACCAAAAAATTTTCAACAAATCATAGATTTCGGTCCGAACGGACGTTTCCTTTTATGTCCCTCATACGTAAGCGTAATTTGAATTCCCACCGCGCAGCGAGTCCACGCAGACACCATACGTCATCGGCGCGTTCACGCGCTCTCTGTCTGTAAACAGCGAGAACACCAAACTTTTCTGCTGAATTGACAACCAACACAGGAGCAACAAAACTAAATGCATCTTTTATAACAACAACAGCAAAAACTGCCTGGATCAGCAAGAGCAAAAACTCAAATTAACATCAGTAACTTTACTGCTTTACAACGAGATGCAAACAGCTACAGGAGGCAAAGGGTCTGAAAGGGTCGTTGCACTGTTTATTTTGGTAAGGTAGGTACGCGATATGTTTGTATTGAGATGGATTCGGATATTATACTTTGATGAAACGTTGTGTTGCTTATGAAATTTGTGTTCGTTTACGGATTAGCATAACGATATAGTTACTACGTCTACAAAACCGAACGTGTGCTTAAACTAATTCTGATGTAAACCAGTTGTTTATGTTGGTTATTTTGGAAGTGTTATTCACTTTGTACTGCAAAGTTCTCTCACTGGTGAATGAGACATGAGACGTGACCGTCTGATCTGTGCGTGTTCATGTGTTTGGAAAGAGGCGTGACTTTGGAGAGCGATTTGACTTGAGGGTGGGATCGGGATTTCATTGCTAGGCGGCTACCGTTAGCATTTTTCAAAATGTGTTACCCTACCTTTAAGGCTTGTTTACAGTGTGTTTTAGCCGGGTTTTCGCCTGGAAGACTCTGGCACCCTATTGAACGACGTTAAACTGAGAAAGCATGCCGTTCACAAACAGCAGAATGAACGAGTTCACAGTAACGTTCATCAGGCAGTAATACAGTACGTTCAGTTCACGTTCGCCCAAAATATGAGCGAGTTCATGAACTTTCCTTCAATGAACTCATTCAGGCACAACACTGGTGGTGCCCCAAACTTGCTTGATTACAAACATCCCTCAAAATATCTTCTGTTGGGTTCAGCAGAACAAAGACATTTATGCAGATTTTTGGTTAACTATTCCTTTAAAAGAATTTAATACGCCTAATACCTTGAAAACAAGTATACTTCAATTGAGTAAAGAACAGGTTCATACTGATACCAGCTAAACAAAAGAAAGCAGTTTGTATTACTATGCCTCAAATTAACATAATCCCACAATGTATTTATGTTGTTTGTTTGTACATATGCAATTTTATGGAAAGCACTTGAGTTGGGTTTAAATGTGCTATATAAATAAATGAAATTATCTTAATTACCACCCACCTGCATCTCTCTTCTCATTGGATAAGCCCAGTCCTGCAGAAATGTAATGGGAAAATTATATTAATGGTCTACAGACATTGCTAAAGTACTAGTATTAAATTCAATCTCAGATTGCACAACTGCAGTCTGAAACAGAGAATACAATTCTTATGAACAGTATAACCGTGTATTTATTTATGGTCATGACCCTTAACTGTAAAAGTATACAAAATAACCAGGTCTGGTTGTCATTTGGTAAGATATATGTTATAAACCCAAGACTTTAACTTCTATGCTGTTGTTATTCTTCTGAAACTGGATAGCAAATGCTAACTGCACACCGGTCACAGCCACGAGTTTTACACTTCAATAATAATATTACAATTATCCGCATTTATTTAATCATTTATATACATGTAACAAACATACACCGGTTCAAAATTCGTTGTACAGCAACTGATATTATTCAGTTGTACGGATTATTAGCATTGGGCTAATTCGTGTGTTCGGCTTCATGCGTACTGCGCAGACAAATCGGCCTATGACATCAGAGTACCGCGAGACGATCTGTGACCACAGCTTTTGAATCGTTCTCGCGGTACTGTGATGTCGTCAGCGCAGAGGCCATATTAAATTCATACATCTTTTTTAACATACCAACTGCTCTTCTTTGGCGACTGGCAGGGACGGGAACTGAAGTTTATTCCCTTCGTCCATCCTGCGATCTTATTCCAGCCTTTATTACGCGTACGTCCACGGTGGCAGATTGAAAATAAAGACGAACTAACGTTAAGTGCAAAAAAAGTGGAGTTTGTGGAGGAGCTTCGCACTCGTACGCTCCATGCTGCTTCCACCCAGGACGATCACGTGACACGCCAGCCACACACGTCCCTTAAAATGGGCGTGTCTCACTTTTCAATGCGCTACGTTTTTTTAAACATTAAATTAAAGCAGATTGTGATAGGACTTTGTATTAAATCACTAATTTTAAATCATACAAATATAAACAATAAAATAAAAAACATGCAATTATTTCGCACTAAAATACTTGTGCTCAGACCCCATAGACCCTTTAACAGCTCACGTGATCAAATAGCCTGCGCGCGCATTTTGGCAACGGAAGTGGTGTTGTTCCCCAGTGGTTCTAACGTGTTAGCAACTCAGAAAGTTTATTATAACGGTTTCCCAGCATCAAAATGTCTGGTTGTTGCGTTTGGTTGCACTATATGTATATATGTATCTGGCCACTTTATATCTGGCCATCTGCTAACGTCTTCTATCCACTCCACTATGGTACATCTGGTAGCTGTGTTTTAAAGAAACTTTCTCTGTCTGTGTTGCTCATGGTGTTGCTTCACTGCTGATTCTTGCCATACTTCCGTTGCCAAACTGTGCGCGCATACGTTGCCACGTCATCATTGTGTACAAACAGTAAAAGGGTCTATTGAAACGTAAATAACTTTAGCTAACCATTTGTAGGTTTTTATAAGGATTATTTTCTTTCAGGTAATAAGGACTAAAGGTTGAAAATCTCCCCCGACAATTAACGAAATACAAAACAATACAATCATTTATTACATTTAACATAAAAGACGTTTTTAATTTATACACTTACATCAATAAAGTATACTCATTAAAGTTACAGTCTTGATGACGAATGGATCCTTAGAAATGCGACCTCCTGAACTGGCGAGAGCGCAAGTACTTTTTAAACAGCTGAAGTTACGTCCAAACCCAGTTCATATTTATCCACCTCTGCCAGTCAATTTACAAAGAAAGTATTGTTTTTGTAAAGCAGATGATGACACAAAAGTACTGACGTGTCTGCAACATGAATATTAGTTTATTATATATATATATATATATTTTGTTAACTTTTAATTAGCTTGCTAGTCCGCTAACGCAGACAAGATATTGCAATGACAAATTTTTGAACAGGCATTAGTGCTAGGTACCAATCGGGGTCCTAGAGGGGACCGAATTGCTCATGACACCGCCCCTCTGCAGGTTAAATTCAACAATTACTAATACTTAGACTAATTCAAATCTTGTTAACGTTAGTTAATGCACTGAAAACTAACATGAACAAACAATTTAAAGCTTTATTTCTATTAACTAACATTGACAAAGATTAATAAATACTGTAACAAAATGTATTGCTCATGGTTTGTTCATGTTAGGTAACTAATGTTTGTTAAAACTGTTATATTTCCTAATTAAACTAAGGCCTAGTCCTGGTTTAAGCTAATCCCTTTCTGGGAAACCATCCCTTAGACTTTCAACAAATACATGAACAAGTTTATATAAATAACGTAGACTATTGTAAAGATTTACTATCATATAAACAAGTAATTTTGGATAAACAAACAAATAAATATTAAACAATTTGAGCCATAAGAGTAATTCAAATGTATGTAGGCCTAATATGGTTATCAGCTGTGCATCTTGACATCAGAGGTGGGTAGTATCGAATTACATTTACTTTGTTATGATTTACTTGAGTAAATATTTTTGGTAATTGTTACTTTTAGAGTATATGTAAAGATGGACAATTTTACCTAAGTACATTTCTAGTGAAAAAACTGTACTTTTATTCTGCTACTGTCAAATGGTAATAATTAATAAATATCAATATAGCCACCTGAGTCCCAGCTATTTATTTTTGTCTTCTGTAGTGAACATGAGTTTCAGACCTCTAAGTCAAGCACAATTTGTTCAAACTATTTCAATCATACTGTTCGGTCAAGAGGACATCCTCTTAGGTATTACATGGGGACACAAACTTTCTTTTCAAAATAACGACAGTTGCAATTTTCACATTTTATGGCAACAAGGGAACAAGTAATACTTTTCTGCATATTATATAGTCTTATCTTTTTTTTTCAAAATGTGAGTCTAGACTCAAAATTTAGCAGTATTTCGAAAATGTAGGCTACAAACATAAACTATATAGACATAATATAGACATAATTGTGAGGCATCCTTCTTTAAAAACAGGTTTAAATTCTTGAATAAAGCTCAGACCTGAACTCAGCTGAACACCTTTGAAACCTTTAAGGTTTTTAGCCAAACACTCATCACCTAAACCTATCAATGATTTGCACAGAGACGTACTGTATAATCATTTCGGAACTTAAAAATGCACTTCCAAAACTGTTGCAACAAAAATCTAAAAGACGCTTTGAAGTGGTATTATATGGTATAGCATTTATATTTGTCCTAAAGTGTGCTTCTTTGTAGATGTGACCGATCCATCATTTCCAGCTCCAGTGAGCATCTCTAATCCAGACCCTCATGCAGATGGTTGGAGTTTTGATTCATCTAAAGTAACATACAAGGTGAAAGAGCATTTGTTGACATAATTAGGAAGAAAACAAACGCATTGTTCACGGCATTTAAATACAACATAACACTGGGTAATAATACTACAATTTCTGTTTAATCCATATAGCAATCATTTTCACTCTTCAGACCATGGTGTGACCTGCAAGGTCGAATGCAGAGTAAGTAACATAAAAAAGTAAAAACTAAATGTATTTATAAAAGCTCTAATGAAAAATCATCATCATTAGCTAAAAATCAACATGTCCAAGAAAGATGCAGGTCTGATGGTCCGTCCAACATTCAAAACTTCACAGTAAATCTACAGTCTTGAGTACTGTACCAAAACAATGTACACATATGCACATTATCAATTTAAATGCAAAAAAAAAAACACTTAATACTAGATGTAAATAAAAAGCTACACTCCTAATTCAATTATCTTTGATATTGTAGCTATAGACAAGACAATCTTCACTGTCTTCACTGGTCCAGTCTCTTGTTACCCCAAATGCAGATGGAGATTATAGAAGAGGATGGTGTCTTTTCTCCAACATCTATTGAAGATCTAGACATGTGCTGGAACAAAAGGAAACAGCCATAGGATTTATGTAAAGAATGGTATAAACCATTTTATCTCTCAAACCTATTACCAATTATTTTAAACATAAACAATATTATAGTGCTTCATTTGTGTTGAAACATTACTTTAAATGTACTGGATCTGTTTAAGGTGAGCAGCTACACATAAAAGAAGAACATGGAGAATCTGCTCAGAGGTGTTCACCGGCAACGCAGCTGCTATAGAACTATTGATGCAGGAGGAAACACAAGCGAGGTGTGTATGTTCAATGTGTGTATGTTATAGGTCAGTGGCAGCCGGTGACTTCTTTTTTCGAGGGCACTCCTTTGGTTTGCCTTTGTCATGTGTGTGGTTTGTAATTTCAAAATATGTGTTCTGTGCGTCGAGTGATCTTATGTGCATCACGTGTTTTGTCAAAATAAGTGCCTGCTGCAGACGTGTCTAAAGGGTTTATGATTGCTCGCATTTGCCAGATACTCGCATAATCTCATGGGTAATCAGAGTTTACTGTTAAGGGAGTGTCTTGCGTTTATTTTGTGAACGTGAGCATCTCTTTTATCATAAACGGTTTTGACTCGTGTGCAGAAGGCACTTATTTTGACAAAACACGTGATGCACATGGTTCACATGAAGCAACAAACACACATATTTTGAATTTAGGCCCCTTAAATGAGCAGTCACGAGCCGCCACTGTTATAGGTATATTTAAATGTTGTACAATATACATAAACTAAACTGGTGGACCTGTCATTATTACGATAAATATCGTCAATAAATATCAGCCATACTGACGGTAAACATAATTTTTTTTTTAATTACAGTATTTACTTTTTTAGCAATTTACACGAGTTAATAAACAAAGACTCCATACGTTTCCTTTTTCCAAAATACTGTTATTCTTGTCCCCTAACACTGCCATTAACTCAAGTTATATATTTTATTTTATGTGTGTTTTAAAGTTATTATAAGTAAAGTGATGCTTACTGTTCAGTGCACTGATGTCAGGGTAACAATTTAACAAGTTTGTTGTTAAATTGTTACCCATGCCCCCATTAAATATCTTTGTCACATCATTCATAAGTGTTTGATAAACATATTTCTTGCAATTATCACTCAAATGTGGTGATGTATAGTATATTCTGTTTATGTATGTACTGTATTCTATATACAGTACCAGTCAAATGTTTGAACTTACTTCCAGTGTCCAAACCTTTGACTGGTACTGTATACAGCACTATACTGTGGTATATGTGTACTGTACTGTCCTATAATATACACATAAAGAATATCGGTCTATATATCAATATCTGCCTTTTTTACTTCCTAATATCTGTATCGGCATCTGCCCCCCCCCAAAAAAAAACCCTTATTGGCTGGGCTTTAATTATGCTTAAAAGTTATATTTAAAAAAAAAAACTAAATAACATCACAAAAATAGACAAAAAAGACTTTTTTATTTAAAATGTTTTATTAATCTCTTTTTTGGTAATTTTTCAGTATCTAAACAACCATCGCTGGATGTTGAACATGGAAGGTCAGGTTGTGTGTGTGAAAGAGAGCAGCCCAACTTTGTCTCTGATCTTGAAGCACTGATTGCCACATTCTACATTGTTAACCTCCAGTGTCAGGAAGAGGTGGCATACACCTTTGAGTTTGTTCAGAGGTTAGACACTCATTTCCCATTCATATGTTTTTTACATTTATATTTATTCCCAAAGGTTAAATACAGTTTATTGATAACTTATCACATATTTTACATTATCAACGTCTTCAATAAACACATTAAATGGGTGGTAATTCACTTATATGAAGTTACTAAGGTTTGGATTGAATCCCCACAATGTTTTTTTGTGAAAAGCTGAATTTGCTCTACATAAGCTGGGTGTCTAAAGAAGACAATATCATTAAAAACTGGGTGATGTACAAAAAAATAAAATCACACCTAAAAGATTTACATGTGCAGGATACAATTTGCGAGAGTGTACATGACATTACAAGTGTAAAAAGGTGAAAATCAAGTTGCAAGCATAAGTTTTGCAACATTGTAAAGTGTAATCGTAAGTGTGGGTCATGTCTTGTAAAACTGAAACTTTATATTAAAGCTAAATAAGTATAAACTGTATTCATCTGACCTCATCTTAATCTAATAAAAAAATACTTAGGACACATTTAGTTGTGATATAGTTGTGATCCAGTGCACAATAAAGATCAGATTTTTTTCTACAAATTCTGACTTGGGCATGAACAACGGAAGGGAGTAAAAAAGGAATTTTGGGTTGATATTTTGATATGCTTAATGATTGTTTAATGTGGGTTGCAGCCCTAACATTCAGATTTCCGTTTTGACTAGAAAGTTTTTTTAACAGACCATTGATCTTCCCCAGTTACTTTACACCAAATAATACAATTAAATTGCACAATTAATGAATAAATATTTAATAATTACTGTGTAAGTAAGAAGACAACATCTAAAAGTTCATAAAATTTTTATTTTTAATATGCAGCCTTGGCTGAGCACCTAAAAGTATACACAAGTTTGTTATTTTTTTATAGCAGAATATAGTTTAAGGTGGAAAGTTTGGTTTGTTTGCAAGTTTTGGCAGTGAAATGCAATGTATTTTGTGTTAAAATAAATAAAAGTGAAACAAAGTTGTGCTAAACACATTCGTTTTTAGAGTGTAGACATCAAAATAATAGTAATTTTTGTTTTTTTGTATTTTTTCCTCCTGACTTTCATTTTTTTTCTTCTTTTTTTTGCATAATTTTAAAATAAATATTTTAAAACATTTCCATTCTTTGAAAGTTATAAGAGCACTTGATTGTTTATGTTCTGATCATTCTTAACTGTTCTGTTAACTGTCAAGTGCATTTATTTCATACAGCTGACATTTCAGCCAACATGTTTATATAAGGCAGTTTTATGGCTTTTGCCTGTAAAAAATAAACGTTTTAAATTTTGTGTGTGTGTATTTTGTATTTACTTTCCATTTGAGACTGTATAGCTTTCATGTTTTAATAAAAACAATATTTACAATTTATTGCAATATAACACATGTAATGATTAATTTATAATTAAGTGGCATATCAGTAGCTTGGTTATAGCTTTGTAAAAATACAGTAATTTGCTGGCATTATAGCTGCCATTATGTAAATTTACAGTGTAAAGTTTTATAGAAAATACTGTAAAAAATAAATTGCAGCATGATACTGTATCTGGCAATTACTGGTCAAGTCTGTAAAAGTTGTCTAGAGTTGTAAAAATACAGAATGTGGCTGGCAACCCAATTTACAAGGAAAAGTTTTACAGTGAGAAGACGGCCACAGACTCTGCACCTACACACACTAATAAACTAATTCAGTCACACACGCCCTCCAGATGTCTGCGCTCCGGTGGCTTGTGGTGCCTTCATCATCAGCGCCACAACCCTCAGAAATCGACTGAAGACACATCACTTTCATTTACACCTGAGCCTGCATTGCTACCACTTACTTTTCTCTTATTCTGTTCTTTCATAATGTTTCCTTTATATAAAAAATAACCACGCCTCATGTACTGTGTTAGGTTAACCGAGACAAGATTTAGAGCAATTATGTACTGCTGCCCTTTTGTTGATGTGATTGCTTCCACCTCATTTGTAAATCGCTTTGGATTAAACCGTCTGCTAAATGTAAATGTACTTATTACTACCAGCCAAAAGTAATTAGTTACACTACTAGTTATATTACTTTTCAATTGCACACCCCACCATAAAAGTTTTGTGAGTCTGTGAATCCATGAGTTGCAGATAGATGAAGAGTACAACAGCCTCAAACTATTTGTTAAACAAGTTATGTAATGTAATAAAGCAGTAACATACATACCAAAATTTGCAACAGGCTCAAGCAGGGGTCAATTAAACATGTAACTAGCAACTAGCCATTTTTGGATGGTAACTGTAATGTATCTCTTTTTTAGTAAATCATTACACTACCAGTTACCAGGGAAAGTAATATTATTAAAGTAACTAGTTACTAGTCTCTGCCCAACACTGTGAACCTTAATCCATTTTCTACGTTTTAAACTTTGTGAATGGATTTAGGGAATGTTTAGCCCACACTAATATAGCCACTAATATGAAACAATACACGGTCACTATTTTCTTTCGGATGATAATTAGGGTTTATTTTATACGAATTATATAGTCAGAGATAAATTTTACTGAATGTTAAAAATAAAAGAGTCTTACAGTTAACAACAACAAGTAATTACAATACAAACATAACCTATAGAAAACACTTCATATACAGTAAAGACAGTACCAAATACTGCAGTGATGATTAAAATTATGTTACATATGGCTAATATTTATGTTTTTACATCATAGGCCTAGCTTTGGGTCGAAGGACATTTTAATAGCGAATATGTTTATAGACAGTTTTACAAGATGTAAACAACACTGATCCAGAAGACTTCCTGTTTCAGTTTTTTTTTAACACTGAACAAAATATTAATATTAATTAATATTGGAACAGAAAATTTAGAATTGAATCAAAATGTAAAATAAATATTAACAAAAAAAAAAATTTTTAAACAAGAGTGTAAGTGCTTCTGGACCAGTGTTGTTCACATCTGGCAAAATGGTCTATAGTTTATCCTCTGTAATGTTATGAGTCTAATAAGTCTATTTTGTGCTTATTATTATTTTTTTAACAAAATGTATACTTTTTTGTCTATTTAATGGGGTAAATATTCAGTTTGACGTTTTAAACTATTTCTATGGCGCACAAGGTGATGTCACAGTAGAAGTGACGCTAATGGAACTGTATAGAGTGTGTGATTATTTCGTCACTGCAAGAGGGCTATATAAGACCGCGCGAATTCCAGAAAATTCGTGGGTTTACAGTTAGGAGTTCAAGAGATTGAAGTTGAAGTCAGCGTTTTATTTGTCTATTTTTGGCTTGTTATCTGTGTGTTTTCGGCGTGTTATTTGTGTTTTTGGGCTTGTGTTCTTCTGCGTGTTTTGTGTTGCGTTTAGCGTGTTTTGTTTTGTGGTGTGTTTGGTATCTTCTTCATGAAGATATATAGAAGGAGAAAAAAGCCCGCTGCGGTTAGCCGGCCATTCTTTGGCTGGCTAATCGCACGGGTTTTTTGGGGCATCTACAATTGGCTGCTCGTCTCTTTCTTGGGACGCCAGCCTACCGTAGAGCCGTATTGCCGGGACCGTAGCGGCGAACCGGAGGTCCACCGCGGACAATACAGCAGGCGTCCTCGGATGCCAGCTGTGGAGTCCGCGGTGATGCCGGTTTACCGTATTTCGGACACCGCGAGAGAGACCGGTAAGTGAACCCATTTCTTCTGTAATTAACTATAAAGTAAAATGAGATGTGTTTATTATATTTGTGTTAATCAGAGTTTGACATGAACTGTGTAAGTGAGTCAGTATCTGTTAAGTTACTAAAGTCGTTTAAAGTGTAAAAATCAGTTATCGTTTTTTTGCTACTATACTTAAAAACTTGACAGTTAATTTAAAACCATGGGTAACGCTTCATATTAAGACTCGCAATGTACAGTAGCCTAGAAATCTAGACGCACCCTAGTATGAAGGTATATTTGGTGCAAAACAACTGCACACCTGTGACAGTGGAATTTGTATTTGTAGAGATTATCCACACATGTGTATCAGTAAACTTGAAGTCGGAGAGGACGAGATGCAAACTTGTAGATTTTTTTTCTTTCCCTCAAATACAACACAACAGTTACACATTCACAAATCCTTCAGTGCAGCTGCACAAATCCCATTTTACAAATCACAGATTAAGAAACTCACAAGTTCACATTTTTTGCTACAATTGATGCAGTAAATATGGTGCATAACCTACTTGAACGCCTGCATCAAATAATGTGAAGTCACACACAAATTTTGTACATTTGCAAAATCAGTTTGTGCATCTGTGCGATGAGACTTGCATGTGTGTACAATTTATTTTTCACAAATATATATATTTTTTTAATATTTTCTAGCCCAAACACAAGTACATAAATACAACTGCTTGAATCTGCTGCTACGAGTTTCAAATACTTTTTTAAGTGTGCTCTCTCTTCTGCACCAAATATCTCGAGATAAATGGTGCGAAAGTGATTTGTATACCTGTAGGCTTTGGCGAGCACTGTTCAGCACTGCCCACCAGGTGGCGCCCCCGACACTCACTGAAGCAGAGTTTATTAATTACCACCAATGTTTCAGCAAAGTAAATCGCCTTTATCAAGGTATTATTTTCACCAAGTGGAGAACAATATAAATGGGAGTGCTAATTATACACAAATGAAGGTAATTACATACAATACTCCAATGATTCATTAGTAAACAAAATATAAGTTCCATAAATTTCAAACCATCAATATAAGTAGATTAAAAAATACAAGCAGCAAATACACACATAGGCCTACATTTAAATAAGATACCAAATGATGTAAGTCCCATTCATTTTTAATATCATAAAACAAATTATTTTATTTTTCAGACTAATTTTTAATTCAAACAGGAGGTGGGGCCATGGAAAGAACGTTTGTAATTTCTTTTGCAAAATAACCTTTTTTTGAAGAAAAATATGTGTATTTAAATCATGCTTTTTCTTCTAATATACTAATTTGGATGATTATTTCTTTTTTTTTTAATCGGGTTACTGAACAACTAAATTCTTTTTATTATTATCTAAACAGTTGTTCTGATTTCTTAACATTTACTTTGGATGCTAACCCAAATCAAATCAGCTTTTTAGACTTGTGGATAGCTCGTAATTGTTTATATAGGGATCCGATTAAAAAACCTACAGCTCGTAATACACTATTGAGAGTGGATTCTTATTGTCGTGAGCAGGGCCGTACGCAGGATTTTATAAATACCGAGGTCCATATGTATTTTTTTAGGGCATGCATGCCAGGAAAAAAATTCTTATTTCTCTGCTCTACATATATGAATTATAACACATCAGAAAACCAAAGAATCGAATAACTATAGATTTCAAACCATGTCAGTATGCACAAGACTTGTGTTGTTTATTAGTAAGACATTGAAATAATTATGTTACCATCCTGGGCACTGTCAGTTAAGTAAACATAGGCTAACTGAATATAGGATCAGTTTAGTGAATTAACCAAAGGCTATCAAGAATTTGTTTATTAAATTCATTCACAATATGCACACACTTATTATACACTTAATATTCTGAAATACAACATCAATATTGCAGTGGCAGAACTAGAATTTTATAAATGGGGTGGCCAAGGCTACTTTAGGGGGTCCATATCCCATGAAAGAAAACGATATGTAATTATTATAATACTTCACATTACCCCATATTAGATCAATATTCTTCTTGCCCTGAATTCATTACATGCATTATACTAACTGTAAGATACAAACATAATGCAAGGCTGAACTTGCATAATAAACCAATAATAAACCAACTTACTTCAAAGAGCAGAGCTCAACATTAAGGATTGTTGGCAAAAAAAGATATTTATTTAAAATTAAATATGGATTAATCTTTTTTTATGAAGTTACAGTCAGGACCAGTGAGTGATTTTCTCTTCTTTTGTTATTTAAGTAACTTTAATGACTTCAACAGGTACTGTTTTTTAGACTTTAAGAGAGAATGTAATAAAATGTTTACATTCGGAAGACATATTAAGACATAATCAGTAGTTTACTATGATACTCACTAAAACAGTCCTGACCTCGATGGTGGGTACGGCCAAGGTCAAGAGTCCTGTCTGTGTCTGCCCTATTTCCCTCTTATTCCTTTGTTGCCCCGCCCCCTTTTTTGTTGCCATGGACATTAATTCATACTCCACCCACTGCCCATCTGTTTCCATAGTAATTAATTGTTTCTGTTTTGTAAACTGCCTGTTGATTGCCTGTTTGTCAGCCGTTGTTTTATGTTGGTTGTTTCCTGTCATGTGTAACTGTTCGTGTTCTTGCCTGTGCTCCTGTACCTTTTTTGGATTTAATACACTTAAAAACTGCATTTGGATCCACTCATCTTGCCATGTCTTGCCTTCCTGTGACAGTTATCATCCGTTAACATTGAAGAAAAGTCTTCCTTAAGGTCAAATGTAATATATAAAGTCTAAAAATAATATATAAGGGACCAAATGATTTTATTAAGAATCTTAATGATATGGAAATATCTTTGGGATTCACCCCCAAACAAATACAAGCTTATTTATTTGATAACATGTCACTGTGGTAAATCATATGTAGGAAAAACAAATAGAGAGTATAAAACACACATCACAAAACATCAGAGTGCAATAATATGCAGAAATATGAACCTGCCATTAGCACTGCATTTTGTTGAACTTAATCATCCTATTACTTCATTATTGTATATAGGAATTGAGAGGGAATTTCCATCTAGAAGGTGAGGTGAGTTTGACCAATTTTTACTTGGACAGAAGGCCTTTTAGGTATATTAAAAGTGAACATTGGCACACATGGTTTAAAAGTAGATTTTGATTTGGGTTGTTTTTATAGGTATTATGATATTAAAAATGAATGGGACTTACATCATTTGGTATCTTATTTAAAGTTAAAATTTGTGTATTTGCTGCTTGTATTTTTTAATCTACTTATATTGATGGTTTGAAATTTATGAAACTTATATTTTGTTTACTAATGAATCATTGGAGTATTGTATGTAATTACCTTCATGTGTGTATAATTAGCACTCCAATTTATACTGTTCTCCACTTGGTGAAAATAATACCTTGATAAAGGCGATTTACTTTGCTGAAACATTGGTGGTAATTAATAAACTCTGCTTCAGTGAGTGTCGGGGGCGCCACCTGGTGGGCAGTGCTGAACAGTGCTCGCCAAAGCCTACAGGTATACAAATCACTTTCGCACCATTTATCTCGAGATATTTGGTGCAGAGTAGAGAGCACACGAAAAAGAGTATTTGAAACTCGTAGCAGCAGATTCAAGCAGTTGTATTTATGTACTTGTGTTTGGGCTAGAAAATATAAAAAAAATAAAAAAATATTTGTGAAAAATAAATTGTACACACATGCAAGTCTCATCGCACAGATGCACAAACTGATTTTGCAAATGTACAAAATTTGTGTGTGACTTCACATTATTTGATGCAGGCGTTCAAGTAGGTTATGCACCATATTTACTGCATCAATTGTAGCAAAAAATGTGAACTTGTGAGTTTCTTAATCTGTGATTTGTAAAATGGGATTTGTGCAGCTGCACTGAAGGATTTGTGAATGTGTAACTGTTGTGTTGTATTTGAGGGAAAGAAAAAAAATCTACAAGTTTGCATCTCGTCCTCTCCGACTTCAAGTTTACTGATACACATGTGTGGATAATCTCTACAAATACAAATTCCACTGTCACAGGTGTGCAGTTGTTTTGCACCAAATATACCTTCATACCCTAGCGGCCGCAAAATATATTTGCTGCCAGGGTTTAGTCTAGGCACTCACAATACACTTAACAGCTCCAAAAACCAAAATTTGGTCAGGCCAATCACATCGTGTGTAGCGTCTGTGGGGCGGGCTTAACATGATGACGACAGAGCTGCGACGGTTCCTACTTGAAAACTTCGTTCTTCGTTGCTCTGATTGGTCATAGCGCTATCCTATTGCGTGCAGAGGCATTTTGAGGGACAACCTTATATCCCGCCCCTTGCATTGAGCCGTTTGTGTGAAGAGTTGCCAGACCTTACATCTTGATGTAGGTCTGGCTAACCAGGCTAAATGTACAGCGTAATTAAACAGAATTTACAACATACCTATTTGTAACAACAGAGTACCTTTACAGTACATAATACTTGTAGGAACTACCACACAAAAAATGAGTGGAGCTAAATATGACAGAATTACCACAGCACTTTTTTGTTGTACTGTATTACACGAATTTACCATTAGATGCCATAAGTGGTTTTTCTGATGTTTTTGTGTGGTTAAACCAAAGCTTTTGGACAGAGCTAAATACCTCAGAACATTTTTTGTAAGGGTACAGGGTAACTATTGTAATATTACTTGGTATGTATGACTAAGAGGCGATATTATTATAAATCAGCTGGACTTTTGCTATTTAAAGCATATCAGTAATATAGGCTACTAAAAAGTGATGTGCTGTTATATTTTATCTGACGATGTGGCTCGTAGACATCGACTGTATACAATATGCTTTCTTCAGGTAAGTAGCGAATATGAAAAATTTACAATAAAATCATTAAATAGTCTATACATAATTTCCCCAGATACTTGCCTAAGTCATACATACCATGTAATATTACAATAGGTACCCTGTAGTTATAAAATACTTATAAATAATTTATAAACTATAAATAATTGATAATTTTCCATATTCTTACCACCTCATTACCCCAAAATAAACATATTGTTACATTATACCTACAAGTATTGTAAAGGTATTCTGTTGTTACAAATAGCTACGCTGTAAATTCAATTTAATTATGCCGTACATTGCAGGTCGTAATATAAAGCGTTGCCAAACTCTGTTGTTGACATTGCCTGTCCTTCTCACACCTGACTAAATCTCAAATGGACACTTCTGGACAATATACTGGAGGAAAGAATGATCTTGTTGTTCTTCTTAACTCTTATACTGTAAAACTCATAAAATGCTTTTCATATACAGGTCTAGTGTTTCAAGACCAGAAACTTGTTTCGAAGTTTTCTGCGGCTTCAAACAAAGGCGGTCTCAGTAAAGGGTAACATAAAACATTCTCAGTAAATAATGTAAAGAATCAGTTGAAATGCATGAACTTGTTAATGCAGGGGTACCCAAACTCTGTCCTGTGGGGCGGTTGTCCTACAGGGTTTAGCTCCAACTCGCCTCAGCATACTTGCCTGGAAGTTTCTAGTATGCTTAGTAAGATGTGTTTGATTAGGGTTGGAGCTAAACTCTGCAGGACACCCACCGAATTTGGGTACCCCTGTGTTATAATGTCAGTTGACTTGTAATGATTCAGATGAGTGCTGAAGGAATCATTTGTCTATTGGTCTATTAGAAGGCACTGAATTCATCAGAGAATATTGCAATGTTTCCTTTTAACATTTGTAATTTAATGTTTTAAACAAAAAATATGTTTAGCTGTAAATAAAAAATTACATTGTACTTGAGTGTTTGCACAAACAGGTTTTATTAAATTTTGTATTTGTATTTATAGACCTTCTATGAGCTGTCCACGATCCCTGGGACTAACTCCTCACAAGCGTCCCACTTGTGCTTCACGGGTTAGAGTTTTACCAGAGCCCTTATCATAACTAGTGCCACGTTACAAAGTAATTGAATGTGCATGTACTAATTCTCTGTTTTCTGCATTTCCAGCCAAGTGGGACAAAGCTAGTTGAGGAGTTCCCTCAAGGATGGCCGGTGGAGGCTCGAGTAGGTTCTGTGTCCCGCTGTTTGTCCCGGGGAGTCTGTAAGTTTGAAATGTTGTAATACATATTTATTAAGACTTGAGGGCTTCACAATTGTTCTTTAACTTGTAATTTTTATTCTTGCTTATCAGCTTTTGGAAAACCCCAGCATGGTCGAAGGCCAGGCCCGGGCAGGATTCAGTCTGCGAAAATCTCGCAGGTTTAAATTTGATCATAACTAGTTCAATTTTAAGTTAAAAAGTAGTTTAATGATCATTTGTTAATTCTCAGTTTGTTATTTTTCCTGCAGACTGTTACTGAGACGTATGAGGAGGTGGATGCGAGCGTACAAAGATCTAATGCTCCGTGAGTTCAGCTATTAACCTTTGTTTTACTTAATCATTTGTATTATTTGTTTTAGCCATATTTATGTAAATATGTAAACAGCAATTGGGTAGTCCCTGAAAATTTTTATATTTATTTATATATATAGACCAGTACGCCCCCTCATATGTCCAGTACCTGCCCGGGTTACCAGACGACCAATGGCCGTTCGTCCTGAGCGGTTCCGGTTCTCTGAGGATATCTGTAAGTTATAAAAAAATTCATTTAAATTTCAATCAGTTTTTCTTATATGCACAATTGTTCTTAAAATCGTAACTTTTAGTGTTACTGACATTATTTTTATTCTTGCTTAAAATGTTCAGCTCGGCCTGAGCCTGTGCCCACGGCTGCACCTCTGCCAGTCCCGCCCACGGCCGGCCCTCTGCCGGTCACACCCGAGGCTGGCAGACGGTCCTCTGCAGGTTGCGCCCGCTCCTCTGGCGGTCACGCCTGCTCCTCTGGGGGCCGGGCCCGCTCCTCTGGGGGTCGTGCCCGCTCCTGTGGCGGTCCCGCCTCTAAGCCGGACACACAGCTGCCAGTTCCGCCCCCTCAGCCGGTCGTGCCGTCGGCCGGTCCTTTGCCGGTCTCTGGCGGCCCCGCCCCTCTGCCGTTTCTGCTGAGTATCTGTAAGTTATTCAAAAATGTATTTAAATTTCAAACTGTTTTTCTTATATGCACAAATGTCCCCAAAATCGTAACTTTTAGTGTTACTGACATTATTTTTATTCTTGCTTTAAATGTTCAGCTCGGCCTGAGTCTGTGCCCATGGCTGCACCTCTGCCAGTCCCGCCCACGGCCGGCCCTCTGCCGGTCGCACCCGAGGCTGGCAGACGGTCCTCTGCAGGTCGCACCCGCTCCTCTGGGGGCCGGGCCCGCTCCTGTGGCGGTCCCGCCCCTCAGCCGGACACACAGCTGCCAGTTCCGCCCCCTCAGCCAGTCGTGCCGTCGGCCGGTCCTTTGCCGGTCTCTGGCGGCCCCGCCCCTCTGCCGTTTCTGCTGAGTATCTGTAAGTTATTCAAAAATGTATTTAAATTTCAAACAGTTTTTCTTATATGCACAAATGTTCCCAAAATCATAATTTTTTGTGTTACTGCCATTATTTTTATTCTTGCTTAAAATGTTCAGCTCGGCCTGAGCCTGTGCCCACGGCTGCACCTCTGCCAGTCCCGCCCACGGCCGGCCCTCTGCCGGTCGCACCCGAGGCTGGCAGACGGTCCTCTGCAGGTCGCGCCCGCTCCTCTGGCGGTCCCGCCCCTCAGCCAGACACACAGCTGCCAGTTCCGCCCCCTCAGCCGGTCGTGCCGTCGGCCGGTCCTTTGCCGGTCTCTGGCGGCCCCGCCCCTCTGCCGTTTCTGCTGAGTATCTGTAAGTTATTCAAAAATGTATTTAAATTTCAAACAGTTTTTCTTATATGCACAAATGTTCCCAAAATCATATTTTTTTGTGTTACTGCCATTATTTTTATTCTTGCTTTAAATGTTCAGCTCGGCCTGAGCCTGTGCCCATGGCTGCACCTCTGCCAGTCCCGCCCACGGCCGGCCCTCTGCCGGTCGCACCCGAGGCTGGCAGACGGTCCTCTGCAGGTCGCACCCGCTCCTCTGGGGGCCGGGCCCGCTCCTCCGGGGGTCGTGCCCACTCCTGTGGCGGTCCCGCCCCTCAGCCGGACACACAGCTGCCAGTTCCGCCCCCTCAGCCGGTCGTGCCGTCGGCCGGTCCTTTGCCGGTCTCTGGCGGCCCCGCCCCTCTGCCGTTTCTGCTGAGTATCTGTAAGTTATTCAAAAATTTATTTAAATTTCAAACAGTTTTTCTTATATGCACAAATGTTCCCAAAATCATATTTTTTTGTGTTACTGCCATTATTTTTATTCTTGCTTAAAATGTTCAGCTCCGCCTGAGCCTGTGCCCACGGCTGCACCTCTGCCAGTCCCGCCCACGGCCGGCCCTCTGCCGGTCGCACCCGAGGCTGGCAGACGGTCCTCTGCAGGTCGCGCCCGCTCCTCTGGCGGTCCCGCCCCTCAGCCAGACACACAGCTGCCAGTTCCGCCCCCTCAGCCGGTCGTGCCGTCGGCCGGTCCTTTGCCGGTCTCTGGCGGCCCCGCCCCTCTGCCGTTTCTGCTGAGTATCTGTAAGTTATTCAAAAATGTATTTAAATTTCAAACAGTTTTTCTTATATGCACAAATGTTCCCAAAATCATATTTTTTTGTGTTACTGCCATTATTTTTATTCTTGCTTTAAATGTTCAGCTCGGCCTGAGCCTGTGCCCATGGCTGCACCTCTGCCAGTCCCGCCCACGGCCGGCCCTCTGCCGGTCGCACCCGAGGCTGGCAGACGGTCCTCTGCAGGTCGCACCCGCTCCTCTGGGGGCCGGGCCCGCTCCTCCGGGGGTCGTGCCCACTCCTGTGGCGGTCCCGCCCCTCAGCCGGACACACAGCTGCCAGTTCCGCCCCCTCAGCCGGTCGTGCCGTCGGCCGGTCCTTTGCCGGTCTCTGGCGGCCCCGCCCCTCTGCCGTTTCTGCTGAGTATCTGTAAGTTATTCAAAAATTTATTTAAATTTCAAACAGTTTTTCTTATATGCACAAATGTTCCCAAAATCATATTTTTTTGTGTTACTGCCATTATTTTTATTCTTGCTTAAAATGTTCAGCTCCGCCTGAGCCTGTGCCCACGGCTGCACCTCTGCCAGTCCCGCCCACGGCCGGCCCTCTGCCGGTCGCACCCGAGGCTGGCAGACGGTCCTCTGCAGGTCGCGCCTGCTCCTCTGGCGGTCCCGCCCCTCAGCCAGACACACAGCTGCCAGTTCCGCCCCCTCAGCCGGTCATGCCGTCGGCCGGTCCTTTGCCGGTCTCTGGCGGCCCCGCCCCTCTGCCGTTTCTGCTGAGTATCTGTAAGTTATTCAAAAATGTATTTAAATTTCAAACAGTTTTTCTTAGATGCACAAATGTTCCCAAAATCATAATTTTTTGTGTTACTGCCATTATTTTTATTCTTGCTTTAAATGTTCAGCTCGGCCTGAGCCTGTGCCCTTGGCTGCACCTCTGCCAGTCCCGCCCACGGCCGGCCCTCTGCCGGTCGCACCCGAGGCTGGCAGACGGTCCTCTGCAGGTCGCACCCGCTCCTCTGGGGGCCGGGCCCGCTCCTCCGGGGGTCGTGCCCACTCCTGTGGCGGTCCCGCCCCTCAGCCGGACACACAGCTGCCAGTTCCGCCCCCTCAGCCGGTCGTGCCGTCGGCCGGTCCTTTGCCGGTCTCTGGCGGCCCCGCCCCTCTGCCGTTTCTGCTGAGTATCTGTAAGTTTTTCAAAAATGTATTTAAATTTCAAACAGTTTTTCTTATATGCACAAATGTTCCCAAAATCATAATTTTTTGTGTTACTGCCATTATTTTTATTCTTGCTTAAAATGTTCAGCTCGGCCTGAGCCTGTGCCCACGGCTGCACCTCTGCCAGTCCCGCCGACGGCCGGCCCTCTGCCGGTCGCACCCGAGGCTGGCAGACGGTCCTCTGCAGGTCGCGCCCGCTCCTCTGGCGGTCCCGCCCCTCAGCCAGACACACAGCTGCCAGTTCCGCCCCCTCAGCCGGTCGTGCCGTTGGCCGGTCCTTTGCCGGTCTCTGGCGGCCCCGCCCCTCTGCCGTTTCTGCTGAGTATCTGTAAGTTATTCAAAAATGTATTTAAATTTCAAACAGTTTTTCTAATATGCACAAATGTTCCCAAAATCATCATTTTTAGTGTTACTGCCATTATTTTTATTCTTGCTTTTATTCTTGCTCCTCTGCCAGTCCCACCTGCTCCTCAGCAAGTCCCGCCATGGACCGCTAATCAGCAGGTCTTAACGTGGCCCGCTCCTCTGCCGGTTCCACCGTGGGCTGGTCCGGCCACTTCTCTCCTCTGTACTTCAGTAGCTCAGTAAGTTTAACAAATTCTAAAGTGTTTAGGTTGAACATTTGTAAAATAACGTTTTGCTTTAGGGATTTTACAAATAGCAAATGTTAAGTGTTGGAATATTTGAAGCAACAGGTCTTAACAATATTGTTTTATTTTATGTATTTATAGACCTCCCTCTCCACAAGTGCAGCCAGCAGCAGCACGTGCGTCCCTCAAACGCCGTGCTGCTGCTATGTCACAGGTAAACATTTACCAGAGTCAGACATAACTAATGTCAATTAATATGTAAAATGTAGTGTGCTATGCATTCATTAAATCTCTGTTTTTTTTTTTACAGCCACACACATTTGATGAGGGGGAGGTTGCAGCAAAAAAAGCCAGAGTAAGTCTCAGTCTCAGAGGTAGAAATTTATCAGAACCCTACACACATCTACTGCCAATTTATTTGTAGTGTAATATACATGCATTAAATCTCTATTTGTTTAATTAGCTGCAAAAGAAGAAAAAAAGAGGAAGAAGACGACGGGCGGCAAAGTCTAAAGCTCAGTAAGTTTTAGCAAAATAACTTTAACATTTGTAACATGCTTTTTATAGGCAGCATTTGGTTAGTGTTGGAATATTTGCAGCAACAGCTCTTAAAAATATTGTTTTATTTTATGTATTTATAGACCTTCCTCTCCACAAGTGCAGGCAGCACCAGCATGTGCGCCCCACAAGCGCCATGCTGATGCTATGTCACAGGTAAAAATTTGTCCTAAACAAAACTAATGTAAATCTATATGTAAAATGTAGTGTAATATACTTGCATTCAATCTTTGTTTGTTTATATTTACAGGAGATACAGACTAGAAAAAGGGCGAGAACTACGCCTCCAGCTCAGTATGTTTATCAAATTCTCTCTGTTTTAACTCAAACATTTATAATGTAATGTTTAACTGTTTCAACATTTTTATAGACAGCAGTTGTTTAACGTCTAAATGTTTGTAAAAACAGGTCTTAATTATATTGTTTTATGTATTTATAGACCTTCCTCTCCACAAGTGCAGCCAGCACCAGGGCCTTCATCTGTTCTTTCAGAGGTAGAAATTTACCTTAACATATCTACTGCCAATTTATATCTAATGTGTAGTGTAATATACATGTATTACATCTCTATTTGTTTACTTTGCAGCAAAAAAGAATAAAGAGACAGAAGAGAAGGCAAAGGCAAAGGAGAAATCGGGCTATTAAGTAAGTCTCAGCAAGTCTAGCAAAATCTCAGTTTTAACAATAGTTTAATGTTTGACTATTTGCAGAAATGAAGAATATTGCTGGTCATTAAGAAATGTGTTTTATGTATTTATAGACGTGCATTTCAAGCCCAGAGAAGTGCTCCTACTCCCCAGGCTTCGTCTAACGCTGCGGTGTCACAGGTAAAAATTTACCAGAGCCCTGAATATAACAAGTGTCAAGTTATATTTAATATGTAGAGTGATGTACATGCATTAATTCTCCATTTGTTTTATTTACAGCCTTCAATAAGCAGTGCTATGGACAGCCTGGAGAGAAAGCTGTTTGTTTTGTCGGTTCAAAAAAAATGAAGTTGAGGGGAGCAGCAGCAGAAAGCTTCAATGAAGCACCCCCCCCCCCAAATATAATTAAACAATTTAAAGACCTGAAACTTGAGATCATTGGTTTACAACTTTTTAAACTTATTACTCAGTTAGCTGGATTTCATTGTTATTTTTTGATCTATTTGGATCTTAGGGATCAGGTTTAGTTCAACAAAAATTACAGCTTATCAGTATTAGAGGTGATAGGGAAAGTCTGTCACATGCGTGTCCTCTCCATGTTATTAAGTGCAATCTGTTGAGGATGGTGTGATATGAAGAGCTTTCTGAAATCAACGTGTAAATTTTAAAGGAGAAATTTGAGAGATAGAAATTTGATGAGAAAGAAATTGGACTCAGACAAAAGGTCCTCCATTCTTTTCTAATAGTAACATTTAAACAGGTTAGATTACAGATGAGTACAGTGTTAAAACTTAAAATACAGGTAAACAATTCAAGATGTCAGGATCTACAGCCATACATTTTACATAACATTAACATTAACTATTTAGCAGATGTCATGAGTTGCAGGGTTTCTTCTTATGGTTCCCAAATGGCTACAGACAGACAGCTGTATATTCTGTTTGATAATCGTATATCCTCCAGCAATGAAGAAACTCAAAGCTGGACGTTTTATGTGAAGAAGTGACAGACAGAAATACTAATCGTGCATCATGGAAGTGTTATACAGCGAATTATTAATGCGTTTTGATTCGTTTTAAATATTTAATTTTATTAATTTTTTAATTGTTTTGTAGAAAGTTTTGAATGAAGTTTTGATTCCTTTACACACTCGATCAGTCTAAAGACTTGTATGTTTAACCAAGCGTTCATCTGATTTATTGCCTAAACATGTTTACACTTCAATAGTGAGCTTGACCCGAACCAAACGCACATCTATCTCACTGTAAAACCTGTACATTATATCAGCAGCCTTCAAACTAACTTGTTTTTTCTGCATTTCTCATCCTTTAGTTCCCAAAAGAGCCATGAAGAGCGTGACAGACCCAGCTCCGGTTCAGTGTGATGCTCAATGATGACTGCAGCCGTAGCCTGAGTCAACCAGAAGCAATGAAATCTGTGATGATCAAAGCCTTTAACTTTGCATCCCATGATCTGCCGCCAATGAATGTGACGCCATTGCATTCATTTGGTCATCTTACATCCGGCTGAGAGGGACTTTCGGGCACACAAAGATATTCAGATATTGATAATGACTTATTTATTAACACTGGAGTTAGATGTTGTGTGTATACGGTCTTGTTTTTAACTCTCTGTTCTGTTTAAGCATAGGTGCCATCATATATTATTTCTCAGGGTGTATTTTAAGTACTAATGTAAAAATATGTTTATGGTTTTATTATTTTCACAGATAAGTGATGTGGTGTGAGGATGAGACCTTCCACATGCTCCTGAACTGTGATGCAGAAACGAAATCGGAGGATTTATCTGTCTCTGACCACAACTACACCTCAAAATCACAGCTGAACCTGAAGCCACCTACATCTGATATGACACTACATCTGTTTCCCAGACGGGCTTATTCTAGTACCAGACTAAAATGCATATGTGAGCTGCCATCATTTTGTACTGACATCTCAACATATATCAGTGTCATTGTTTTGTCTCAAGATGCACACCAGTATTGTTTTTAATATTGTTTTAAACTACTTAAATTTGGTCATATTTTTTGTCAACTAACGACATATTAAACCATTTGATTTGATTAAGGGGAAGATTCCCAAAGAGGGATTAGATTAATCCAGAACTAGGTCTTAGTTATATTAAGACATTTAAGTAGTTTTTACAAACATACCTGACAAAATAACAATATTGGGTGCATCTTAAAACAAAACAATGGCACTGATATATGTTAAGATATGTCAATACAAGAGGTTTTTAAATATATTTAGATTTTTTTTTTTTATTAAGGCAACTCAAACATGCATTGTAGTCTGGGACTAAGATAAGACCTGTATGGAAAACCACCCCTAAATATCTACAGTATCTAACAGGTGGTAGAGCCTCTTGGCCTGTTTAATAAAAATATAGAATTGATGTTATTTCTTGACACTAAACATTTCTGTTGGTTTTCATAGTGAGATCCAAATAATTTTAATGTTGGAGCACACACGCACAAATATACTGAATGACATTTTATTCATTATGTTTAAACACTTTGGTGCGGTTTCCCAGACAGGGATTAGACTAGTCCTAGTCTAAAATAAATGTAAGAGCTGTCCAAACTGAGGCTCTTTGTTTTGCCCCAAAATGCACACAAGTAATGTTTTAAGTAAAGCATTTTGGTAACACTTACCATAAGGTTAATTAGTTATCTACATTAGTTAACATGAACTAATAATGAACTGCACCTATAAAGCATTTATTCATCTTGATAATGTTAAAGCAACACCAAAGAGTTTTTGCTCTTTGCTCCCCCTACAGGTTAGAAGCGTAATTGTCCATTACCCACTGTCATAAATACTGAGGCATAGCTGGCTCTGATTGGATTGTAGGTCTGCCGTAAAGCAAGTTTTTGTAGTATTCACTCGGACTACAGGACCGCTACCCGACGGTTGGAAACTTCTTTAGTGCGGTTTTGGCCGATAGAGGGCTGCAAAGCGAATGTGAAAGTGCTGTTCACCCTGTTTAGAGTGGATGAACGACTGAAACTGTTTTGGAAGCGTTATTTTAAGGTAAAAAAAACTCTTTGGTGTTGCTTTAAATTCAACAATTACTAAGACTTTATTAAAATCTTGTTAACGTTAGTTTATGCACTGAGAACTAACATGAACAAACAATTTAAAGCTTTATTTTTATTAACTAACATTTACAAAGATTAATAAATACTGTAACAAAATGTATTGCTCATGGTTTGTTCATGTTAGGTAATACATTAACTATTGTTTGTTAAAACTAGTTATATTTCCTAATTAAACTAAGGCCTAGTCCTGGCTTAAGCTAATCCTTTTCCGGGAAACCATCCCTTAGACTTTCAACAAATACATGAACAGTTTATATAAATAAAGTAGATTATTGTAAATAAAGTGAAGATTTACTCCCATATAAACAAGTAATTTTGGATAAACAAACAAATAAATATTGAAACATTTGAGTCATAAGAATAATTCAGATGTATGTAGGCCTAATATGGTTATCAGCTGTGCATCTTGACATCAGAGGTGGGTAGTATTGAATTACATTTAATTTGTTATATTTTCTTGAGTAAATATTTTTGTAACTAGTACTTTAAGAGTATATGTAAAGATTTCTAATGAACAAAACTGTACTTTTATTCTGCTACTGTCAAATGGTAATGATTAATAAATATAGATAGAGTCCCATCAATTCATTTTTGTCTTCTATATAATGAACATGAGTTTCAGATCTCTAAGTCAAGCACAATTTGTTCAACCTATTTGAATCCTACTGTTCGGTCAAGAGGACATCCTCTGGGTCTTACATGGGGAAACAAACTTTCTTTTCAAAATAATGACGCGATTTTTACATTTTATGGCAACAAGGGAACAAGTAATACTTCTCTGCAGATTATATATTTGATAATCATCTTTTTTTCCAAAATGAGAGTCTAGAAACATTTCCTGGAGTAGATAAATTTTTCTTGTATTCTGGTGCCTTTTCATTAAACAATTGTTTTATAGCCTAAGAGCTTTGTTTACCTTGTTTTGTTGTAGGAGCGCAACAGGCAAAAGTAGTGAAAACACGAAATGGAGTTTAAATTATATCGACTCTGATGAGCTAAATGGAATGGATTTGAGGACGCAGCAGCGTGAAAGTCAATGCTGTAGCTAAAACGCGGAACGGAGTTTAATCTACTATTAAAATGACCTTTTTTAAATATATCTAAAGCAAATTTGGTACAGTTTTGTAGCTTTAGTGCATCTGATATGTATACGTATACGTAATGTTACTTTTTAAGGGGACATATCATGAAAATCTGACTTTTTTCATGTTTAAGTGCTATAATTGGTTCCCCAGTGCTTCTATCAACCTAGAAAATGTGAAAAAGAACAATCCAGTAACTTAGTTTTGGTAAACCATTCTCTGCAAGCATGTGATAAAATAGGTCATTGAAATTTGGCTACCCTTGTGATGTCAGAAGGGGATAATACCGCCCCTTAATCTGCACTATCCAACCACAGCACTGCCATTAAGTGCCGAGATCAGCTCATTTGCATTTTAAAGGACACACCCAAAACGGCACATTTTCACCTACAAATGTCAATTTTAACATGTTATACCAAATATTTATTTGACATCTTAAAAAAGTCTTGTGAAATGTGGTTTCCTAGTCTTATCTGTCATCTGACAGTGTGGAATTGTCTGTTTTGACACTGTCTGGACTCTCAGCTCGATACATCAAGTAATTCAGTCCATCGTTGTTGAGCACAGGAGAAAGTCCTGTTTCTACATCTTCATCTTCATCCACCCTTGTGCAGACCTCCTCCTCTGACAAAACCAAAAACAGATACTATTAGTACATTTGTACCAATTTGCAAAATAGGTTAAGTTTGCAATGCAATTTAATCCAGAGGATTTTGAGAAACCTAATCATATGGTTTTTTTTAGGTGAAAAGGAAAGCTTATATATTGACAATACAAAGTGGTTCTAAAGGGTATATAAAAGAAGAGATAGAAAACATTTAAACATGATTGTTTCTTACCATCTTCTTGGTATGCTTGGTTTACATGACATGCAATCATATTTTCGCCTATTTGATCTGCTTCGTAATCTCGCAATTTATGCAGGGTTTCCTTTAGGTCCTGGAAGCTTGGCCTTTCATTTGGCCCCTTTTTCCAACAGTCCATCATCAGATTATACCTATAATATAATATAATAAAACAAAACAAAACATGATATAAACAATACAATACATGTTTAAAGCAATTGTTATGTCTTTGTTTTCAGTCAACATATTTAACAATTATTTATTGAACTCACAAACTCTTAGGACACCCTGTTGGTAAAGGCAGTCGTCCACCGGCATTAATGTAGCTTAAGACTTCATGGTTGGTGTATGTTGGATATGGAAGCTTTCCTAATGTCATAATCTCCCACAGGAGCACACCAAACGCCCTGATAATATGTAAAAAAAAGTTTTCATGATAGGACATGAATCCTAACAAAAAAGTAGCAGCAATATTGTCAATATTTACCAGACATCTGAGTATTTGTTGAAAATTCCATCTGTTAAACTCTCTGGTGACATCCAGCGAACCGGAAATAAACCTTCACCCTTTTTCCTGTAGTAGTCATTCTTGTACACATCACGGGCCAATCCAAAGTCGCCTATTTTAATGACTCTGTTTGGGTCTGTGTAGCTTTTTACTGAAACCAAACAGTTCCTAGCGGCAATATCTCTGTACACAAGAAATTGATACAGTGCACTATTGAATACAGTTCTATGTCTTCTAATGGAGAGTAGACAGCTTTAAATAAAGGTTCCTTAAAGACATCAGTCAGGCTGTATGGTTCTATAAAAAAAGTTTAATATCCACAAAACCACTGTATTGCACAAAGGTTCTTCGTAGTGGATAAAAGTTATTGCAGACTGCATTTAAAGATGCAGTGTGTACATTTTAGTGGCATCTAGTGGTAAAGTTGCGAATTGCAACCTACGGCTTAGTCCACTGTTCACCCCTCGCTTTTGAAACACAGAGAAGCTACGGCAGCCACCACCGGACAAACATGTCATCATCGGAGACAACTTAGTAAAAAAATTGTCCGTTAAGGGCTTCTGTAGAAAAATGGCGGCACAAAATGGCGACTTCCATGTAAGGGGACCCTCTGTGTATGTAGATAAAAAGTTCTCATTCTAAGGTAATAAACACATATATATATATATACCCCTGATAATATAGTTTTGTATATTATTTTGCATTTCTGTCAAGAGATCCTTCTAAAAATTACTGCACCTTTAAAAAAGTAATAAAGGTGCTGTATGACGCTATACAAACATTTTTAGCTGCATGGTTCCATAAATAACCTTAACATTTTTGTTTTACAAGAGATTCTTTGTAGTGAAGAAAGGTTATTTAGATTATCAATGAACAGATAGGAAATAATGTTCATTTCTATAACATTTTTTTTAAAGGGGACTTTTATCAGAAGGTGTCTCCAGAGTACATATTTGAAGTTTTAGCTAAAAAAACCCACAGATAATTTATTATAACATGTTAAAACTGCCACGTTTTAGGTGGGAGCAAAAATGTGCCGTTTTTAATGCAAATGAGCTGATCTCTTCACTAAATGGTTGGTTAGATTAAGGGACAATATTATCCCATTCTGACATCACAAGGGGAGCCAAATTTCAATGACCTATTTTTTCACATGCTTGCAGAGAATGGTTTACCAAAACTAAGTTACTGGGTTGACCTTTTTCACATTTTCTAGATTGATAAAAGCACTGGGAACCAAATTATAGCACTTTAACATGGAAAAAATCTGATTTTCATAATATGTCCCCTTTAAATGTAGTTGAAATATGAATAATACCAAAAGATTTTACCTATGAACAAAGCGCTTCCTTTCTAAATAAGCACACCCTTTGGAGGCATCCAAACTGATGTCCAGAAGGCTGGTTACATTCAGTAGCTCCCTGTGGTTCTGTAGGATATAAGACTGGAGATGTTATTAAAGCATTCCCGAGCAGGGCCGTGCACAGAGCTTTTGAGGGGCATGTGCTGAAACTGAAAAAGGGCACCCCCTCCAAATAAATATCACTTAATAATCATCTTAATAGCTTTATATTTATTCGCTATTAATGATTGAAAAAAATCACTATTAATGAATGAAAAATGACATTTTATGATAGCTTGGCATTATACAGTGCAAACGATATCTGCCCTTGTAAGTTGGCTTTAACAATTTACATCCTGGGTGTTTGTCTGTATTAGGCCTATTTGTAGTCATGTGTTTGTGAAGTGCTCTTGTGTACTCGCTCTTATTTAATTGTAGAATATATTAATTTTAATTTTTTCCTCTGCTTACATACATAAAGTTACATAAAAATATGTTTGAAGAAAAAAAGGTATTCTGTTTGGTTTTATAAGCTAATTTTTATTATATTGTTAACATGTTTATGTATGTGATTGAGAAGAGGGGGAAATAGGAGATTAAAGATCAAAATAGGAGATTATACTATACTATAGCCATACCATAAGCATATTCAACATGTATCTGCCTACCTGGCAAAAACTGTGCTGAGGACCAGGAACCTTGGTCTTTTGAAGGTGCAAATAACTGCATTACTGAAAAATATACTAAATACTAAATAGACTTAACTCTATGCAGTTGATTTCAGAATAAAAAGTTATGAACCAAATAATCATACAACTCCCTTGACTAATTCAATGCATAAGATACATGCATATACAATAAATTATATCCAGATTGCATATTGTAATGAGTGACAGGGCAATATAATGTACATACTTGTATCCTTTACACGTTTTTCGTCTCTATCCAGTTTTCCCAACTGGGCATCTGATGTCTAAGACCTTTGTAATCTGATATGTTTTTGGTGTTAATGTAGGCTAGACATTTACCCGCGCGGGCGCGTCTTTTCGCGTGAGATGTGTTGACTTTAGTTTAACGATTGAGACGCGTCATGCAAAAAAAGCGATAAAAACCCGACCGTGCATTCCGTATTGTTGTCACGGGTGCCCTTCACATGGGTGAACACTTGTTTAAAAACTGCTCGCGCTTTGTCAAAAACTCAATTTGGTCACAGTTTGGAGCCCTAAGTGCCCCCTGATTGCCCACTCGACCAATCCCGTCTGGAAAATTAGGCTCTGCTCAAATTTATAAAACATGCGCCGTTATATACATACTAGTGTTTCTTTCGTAATGAGACAGCATTGTACTCAAACAACAAGATACTTATTTACCGTTGCAAGACGTTCAGCTGCTCTGACTGCTGTGGAACTTCAGCTCGCTGCACTCAGGGGGCGGAGTTAAGAGGTTTGACAGACAGTTTTTTGCGGATCCAAAAATATTTAGTTTTTTAATAATTTTATTTGATAAATATATTTGTAAAACACACAGACAGACGTAAGTGATTAACAATAGCATTAATTTATATATAAAAAAATAAAAAATAAAACACCTCCAAAAAAGGGCACTTCGGAGTGTAAGGACAAAAAGGGCATGTGTTCTGCACAGGTTGAGCCCTATCTGTGCACGTGCCTGTTCCCGAGTCTTTCAAACCAGAAATGTAATGAAATCTCACATTCATAACAGTGTGACCTCGACGTTTGTGTGTTCTTACAAACTAAAGGACCAGAATTTTTTTTATTTCAATGTAATTGCTACTTCAATGAGACTCTTACATGGGTAGGTCGAGCTCCAATCAGGTAGGAACGGAGGTCTCCTCCCTCCATCAGCTCCAGGATGAGGTAATGAGGTTCATTCAGCAGACAGACTCCAAGCAAACGCAGGATGTTAGTATGATTAAACTGGCTATAAAAAAAGTAAAAAATCATAAACATGTTCCAATATCTTAGACAATATGTGACTCTGTGAAATTCACCCTAAAGACTCGTAATCTAATGATGAGAAGTAGCCAATTGATTTTTTTTTACATTGTTTCAATTTTTGACATGGCCTTAGTCAGTATCCCTAATAGTTATGTATTCACAGAAAGTCTTTATGTAGCATGTTTGATGTAAAAAACTGTAAATCACAAAAATGACTTTAAAGGTGCCGTGTGTACATTTTAGCGGCATCTAGTGGTAGGGTTGCAAATTGCACCCTCCCTTTCGAAGCACATAGAGAAGCTATGGTGGCCGTCACATGATAAACATGTCATGGTCTCAGACAACGTAGTGACTAACGCGCTCTGTAGAGCAGTTTGTTCATTTGGGGCTACTGTAGAAACATGATGGTGCAAAATGGCGGCTTCCGTGTAAGGGAACCCACGGTGTATATAGATAAAAACGACTCATTCTATGGTAATAAAAACAATACAGTTCATTTTGTAAGGTCTTTATGCATCACGGAAAACATAGTTATCTATATTATATTGCATTGCTGTTAAAATATCCTTCTAAAATTTACACACTGCACCTTTAACTGTAATTTCACAGACTGGGTTGTATAAAAAAAGTATGATTGTGATAATTTAATGTGATCCTGAGAGAAAATGTTGTTTATACCTCATCAGATGAGCCTCCTTCAAGAATTCAACTTTCTCATTTTCACTGGCTCCTTTGCGCAGTGTCTGTCAAGAGATAAATTCCAAACGGGCACCAATTGTGTTTGCAGAAAGATTTATAGTGTCTAAGGGGCCGTTCACATGTCGCGCCTAGCGTTTTTAGGTTCTCGTCACATGACCTGCCGTGTACTTGCGGCATTCTGAAAAATTGAGATGTTTTTAGCTCAATGCGGTGCAGACACACCTGGAAAAAAACGAGTGAGTCACATCGCGTGCGTGTTGCAATAGCGTCGCTTTCATTACGGTACGTTCACACCGGGCGTAAGCGGTAACGCTTCTCATTTACTTTCAATGACGTCATGCATCGCCGAACTGAATTGTGGATCCATCGCCGTCGTGTCACTGCCGTTGCTCGCGGCAGAAGTTGAACACTTCTCAACTTTTCAAGCACCAATGCGCCAATCAGATCGCCTTCTTCAAATAACCTAGTGCGAACCAGCCAATTACGTTTATGCAATACCAGAGCATTTGTTGCGGCCACTGTGATTGGCTGTTGGCCATGCTTCAGACAAGAATTCTGTCAAGCGTTAACGCTTTTGCCCCGTGTAAAAGTACCGTTATGAGCTCACATACATTTGAAATAACAAACTTGAGCGCACAAAAGACGCGATATGTGAACGGCCCCTGAAGAAGTATACTTGGTCCATTACAGAAGTTAGGAATTAACCTTTCAAACTAAACTAATTAAGGGGCGGTTTCCTAGACCAGGTTTATCCTAGTCCCAGGCTAAAATGCATGTTTGAGGTGCCTTATTTGCATCGGCAAATAGAAATGCAAAGTAATAAAACTTCCCACTCCTAAATCACAATGCTCAGGACACTCAAATGAACAGCAATGTTTGTCAGCATCACAGAGTATTTACACATGCTGACGGAAGTCAACCTAAGGCTTATTTATAAGATTTACACTATGCAATATTTGCAAGTGCAATGAGAAAATGAAAATGCAAATTCCTGGAGATTGAAAGGCATTCATCAAACAACATACCGGACATTTAGAGAAGCCTATATAAACATCCCTAAAGTATCCCTGAAGTATTCATTCAGATGTACCTTAACAGCCACTCTCATCTCTGGCATGACTCCAGCAGTGAGTTGGCTGCCAACTGTGATAGCTTCATAAACCTCTCCAAACGCTCCACTTCCCAACAACTTCTGGAGCTTCAGACAGTCCCTGGGAAACACGGGGATGGACTCGATCTCTCTTTGGGCAGGTATGGCACTGGAGACATTTATTTCAATATAAATACACTTGCAATTAGAAACAATAAAAAAAACCTTGGACACTGGATGTGACATTCTTGTTCACCTGACGGCATAGCAAGCGTTCCCAAGACCAACCAAACCTCGGATATACTCCAACTCCTCATCGCTGTGGATATGCCCACCGGTTTGTGTAGATGTCCCATGATCCTTTTTATGTTGACGTCTGTGCCAAACTACAGAAAAACAATGAAAATAACATGCAGTTAAGTCTAGTAAAGCGTAAAAATTTTTTCTATAGTTGTATCCCTTTTACTTACAGACTGCAGACAGGATGATAATAATAAGTGCAATACTGACACACACTGCTATGATTACAATAACCAACGTCATGTCAGATTGTTTTGGAGAGCCTGTTGGATTACAGAGTTAGATTACACATAGTCCTATTTGAGCTTTCTTTATTTTGATATTATTGTTGCATATATAAACTGATTTATAGTACATATTATAAATAATAAATCAAGCATCCTTACCCTTTCCTGGTGTATGGAGAATCGTGCTTGTTGATTCCCCTTTACCCCAGTATGAAAAGGGAGTAATGGTGACGTTAAATTCACTGTCCGGCTTAAATCTGGTCACATTTATGACTGGCTCAGAAATTGTATTGGCAGGGTGACAATATCTGCTTGGGTAGTTCTGTAAAAAAGGAATCAAAAAGACGATTATTAATACTTTTCTCTTTAAAAACACTCTTATATCTTATTAAGAAAAGTGATGTACATTTTGAAGTCGTTTCACATTTTGTGACAGTCCATTAGACACCACACAATAAAACACATTCCCAAAGTCAGTATTACTGGCATCCCAGAGTATCTGGAAAAACGTGTGATTGCCTTCAAGATGAACAGAGGTTTTGGGAACTGCAGGTGGAATAACTACAGGAGGAGACAGGAACCCATCTGCAACACACACAGACACATGAAAGTGCTCACTTTAAACTGCATGAATGTTTGGCAGATGATGACTTAAAGGATTAGTCAATTTTCTTTAAAAAATCCAGATAATTTACTCACCACCATGTCGTCCAAAATGTTGATGTCTTTCTTTGTTCAGTCGAGAAGAAATTATGTTTTTTGGGAAAACATTCCAGGATTTTTTTCATTTTAATGGACTTAAATGGACCCCAACACTTAACAGTTTTAATGCAGTTTAAAATTGCAGTTTCAAAGAGCTCTAAACGATCCCAAAAAAGCGATAAGGGTCTTATCTAGTGAAACAATTGTCATTTTTGACAAGAAAAATATGCACTTTTAAAACACAACTTCTTGTCTATCTCTGGTCCTGTGACGCGCCAGCGCGACCTCACATAATCCGTCATCAAGTCAAGAGGTCACGGATGACGTATGCAAAACTACGCCCCAGTGTTTACAAGTGTGGAGAAAGAGGACCGTTCCCACGTTGTTGTATGTTGAATGATACTTATTAAATGTCTTTGTGTCAGTTTATTGTTTAAAATGGTCCGCAAATGTGCATTTCATGTATCACGTGACCTTTCCACCGCATTACGCAATTATGTGAGGTTGCACGTTTTTTTTCTTGTAAGAAATGACAATTGTTTAGCTAGATAAGACCCTTATGCCTCGTTTGGGATCGTTTAGAGTACTTTGAAACTCTGTTGAAACTGCAATTTTAAACTGCATTAAAACTGTTACGTGTTGGGGTCCATTAAAGTCCATTAAAATTAGAAAAATCCTGGAATGTTTTCCTCAAAAAACATAATTTCATCTTGACTGAACAAAGAAAGACATCAATATTTTGGATGACATGGTGGAGAGTAAATTATCTGGATTTTTCTTTTAAGAAAATGGACTATTCCTTTAAAGGTAAAGCTCATAAATAACTCTGTATGATTATTTTTCTGATTAACACATATTATGAAGATATTTTGATAAATGATGGTAACCACACAGCTGATTGTAACCATTGACTTCCATAGTAGGAAAACAAATATTATGGAAGTATTGTGATAAATGATGAAGAAGATATTTTGATAAATGATGGTAAGAACACAGTTGATGGTACCCATTGAATTTCATTGTATTGTTTTTTTCTACTGTGGAAGTCAATGGTTACAATCAGCAGTGTGATTACCATCATTTTTCAAAATATCTTCTTTTGTGTTCATCAGAAAAAAAATTCATACAGGTTTAAAACAACATGCGGATGCGTAAATGATGACAGAATTTTAATTTTTTTGAGTGAACTATCCCTTTAAAGTTCGTGTAAAGTCTGATATGAAATGTGTTCTCAGTTTGTGACACCACAGAAAAATGTGATATTATCCAGCCAAATTTACATTATAAAAAAAAGGCAAATAAATAAAATAAGTTATCAAAAAATAAAAAAAAAGGTCAGGTACGCTGGGCTCGTGTCCTCTGTCGACGTTTAATGGTATAACTCCACAGTTCAGTACTAAGGAGCGGCTGCCAGCGACTTCTTTTTTGAGGGTGCTCAATGCGAAGTTTGTCACAACATGTATGTATCCCGTCGTGTGTGTGGTTCATAATTTTTAAAATATGTGTTCTGCACGTCGAGTGATCCTATGTGCATCACGTGTTTTGCCTGCTGCTGACGTGTCTAAAGGGTTTTTGATAAAAGAGATGCTCGCGTTTGCCAGATACTCTCATAATCTCATGTGTAACCAGAGTTTACTGTTAAGGGAGTGTCTTGCGTGACATGACACTCTGAACACATATTTTGAATTTGTGCCCCTTGGATGAGCAGTCAAGAGCCGCCACTGATACTAAATAGTTTACAGTCTTCGTAATGTGTTTCAGCAATACATTTCTTACATTTATAATGCGTTTAGAAACAATCCTCTGAAATAATTTTACACAGAGTTGGAATGTGCACAAAGTTGTAATGTGCAATGAGATGTGGGCTACTTTACCTGGCAGAGGTTTAAGCATCTTCTGTACTATGGTAAACGCTGTCAGTGTGTTACTGGAAGACATATGGACACTGGTTTTTTGGTTCACCTCTTGAATCCTCAACTGTTTATTCTCATCCAGCCACACAAGTCGTCCACTGTAGTAGCCCACTTGATGATTCAAGATTTGAGATGTGGTCCATTTGACATATTCTACCACTTTAGGCTCTTGCATCCTTTAAAGTAACATCAAATGGGTACTTATTTATTCACATATAAACGGTTTCAGCAGTAACAACATAAACAAGCGGCTTTCGTGGTCATCACGTAACTTCCGGTAAACTCAGCGAAGAATAAATTACAACAAAGTCCTTTTAAAGTAGTTTATTTATATAACAAGCAAAATAAACAACACGTAGATTACATAGGAACCCAAAACATTTGTTATTTTCGACGAGGTGTTTGTTTAAGAGTTCAGTTTCAGCAACTAGTTAGACTATTAAACAAACAGAAACCGGAAGTAAAGTTCGGACCAGACGCTTATCGCGTCACCGCACGTGCGCCCGATGAAACGGTCTATAGCAATCATTTTAACAATCCTTTATAAGATCTGACATTTTTTTAAATATTTGCTCTGTACCAACCTGTCTCTGCTAAAGTTTGCTCTGTACAGATGTAACAGTGTACCATCCTTCACCAGCCAATAAAGATTTCTCTCCATCACATCCAAAGTGATTCCAGCAACCTACGACAAGTGTATTTAACACATTTGTTGTCGATATAAAATTTATCTGCCAGGCTTTAAGTGCCTATAAGACTCTAATATCAATTTGATGTGCACATCTCACCTCTCTTCCAGAGAACACGCTCATTTTATCCAGAAGTTGATAACCACCTCCATCCAATCTACAACTCTCCACAGATATTTTAGTGGTCCAGTAGATGGCAGCATTCAATGAATCGATGACCAAACTGAGAATCTCATCATCTGCCTGGAAAAATACCTCAACATCCTTCGATGTAGACCCTCTGCATATCTAATAAAGGGGGACAAATATGTCCAACAGTTTTCTTTTGTTTTCAGTGTTTTTTTTTTAAGTCACACTGTTCAAAGTTGATATTAAACATCATATGGATGTACCTGATTTGAGTTGCAGCTCCAGTATAGATACTGACCAAGCCAGTCAAACGCCACAGATTCAGCCTTTAGTGATAATGGATTTGTCATGACTCTCTTACTCACAAACGGGTCAGCTAGTTCAACCCAGTTAATGTGGCCTGAGCTGTTGGTCCAGTAGATTGTTCCATTATACCAGTCAATGTCTTTTCCACATGAAAGCAGGTAAATGTGTTATCCATTACATTCACTTATACATTTACAGAAGGCTTTTTAGTATGAAATGTCACAAAATTGTATTAAATATTGTACAGTACGTTTGGACACATTTATGTAGACAAATGTGTACTTGTTAAAACAATTTAGCATGAAGTGTTTTCCTTATTACAATCCCCTTTATCCCACTCATAAGGGTTATTATGCAGTATTCTTTATAAAGCTGCTTTAAAGGGGACATATCATGAAAATCTGACTTTTTCCATGTTTAAGTGCTATAATTGGGACCCCAGTGCTTCTATCAACCTAGAAAATGTGAAAAAGATCAACCCAGTAACTTAGTTTTGGTAAACCATTCTCTGCAGGCACGTAAAAAATAGGTAATTGAAATTTGCTTCCCCTTCTGATGTTAGAAGGGGATATTATTATAATAATAATCCCCTTTAATCTGCACTATCCAACCACGGCACTGCCATGTAGTGCAAAGAGAAAGAGAGAAAAAAAATAATTGACAGCACAATTGAGTTTCAATTTCAACAAACCACCATTATGGCAATCAGTGTTTGCATTTATCCGCTCATTTACATTTTAAAGGACACACCCCAAAACGACACATTTTTGCTCACACCTATAAAGTGGCAATTTTAATATTTTATAATAAATTATCTGTATGTATATATATATATATGTATATGTATAGGTAATATATATATATATATATATATATATATATATATATATATATATATATATATATATTCATATTATTTATTACATATATTTATTTATATTTATATTAATTTAAATTTTTAGGTGTTACAATTGAAGTAATTTTTTTTAAGTTGATCCGACTTTTTACAGTGTAAAACTCAACAACTTGGACACACACTATTACTATTTTCCACATTACTATTGATAATTAAATTATCAAAATAATTAATAACACTTTCTTTTACGGTGTCTTTGTTACACGTTACATGTAATTATTATATTAATGACAGTTAATTATGCATAATTACATGCAACTAATCCTAAACCAAACCCTAATCCTAACCTCAACCCTACAGTAAGTACATGTTGTTGATGATTATTAGTACTTAAATATATAATTACACTGTAACAGTGATGCCTAAAAATAAAGTGTAACCAAGTAATTTTATAATAAGAAAAAGTAATCAAAACTATAAAATAATAGATATTAAAGCTTCAATTTGAATTGCTTAGTGCAGGTTTTTTCACCCTTTACAATGCCAAGCAAGGACCCCCAAATATGATCAGCCTTTTGTAAGGCCCCCGTACCTACAGTGTAGTGTACAGTAAGTCTTTATAAAATAATGTGTTCCCTAGAAAAGTTAAACTTAAAGTTGTCCAAATGAAGTCCTTAGCAACACACATTACTAATGATAAATACATTTATATATACTAACGGTAGGAAAATAAAATATCTTTATGGAAGATGATCTTTACTTAATATCATAATGATTTTTGGCGTAAAAAAATGACCCGTACAATGAATTGTTGACTATTGCTACAAATATACCCGTGCGACTATCACAAATGTTGTTTATTGATTTTCGAAGTCACTCTCTATATAATCTGTCAATCTTACCTTTTACATCTTTAATATTAGTCACCAGTTCTTCAAGAAGTTCATTGCTATCCAAATCCTGCTTCCAGATACCATACTGAGCGGCAGCAGCTATATATGGTGCCTCATCCGCTAAATAAAAAGACAAGAAATCCCATAATGTGTAAGTAGTTTTGTAAACACTGTGATAAAGTTTTAGGTAAAAATCAAAGATCAAGTCACCAGCGTGAAGAGTTGATCCTTCATATGAGACGGATGTAAAGCATCCACCAGGAGAACAAGCCCTGACAGACACACCGTACCGCTGTGAACTTTGCAGATCTGACACAGTTACATGTGTGCCAGTAACACCGCTAAAGCTGGTCACCAGCAGCCCATTCAACGAGCAGTTTACAGAATAAGTCCAATTTTGCCAAGCAGATGAACCTACAATGCAGTATGAGATCAATAAAACTTTAAAAATGAATGACAATTTTTTTTTTATAAAATATTAACTTTATTACTCACTTGCTCCGATCATATTTTCAGGTTGATCCCAGTACAGATTGGCCTTATCTGATCCGAATAGGGTTCTGAGATTTCTCGGCCTTTGTGGCACAGGGTAAGGCTGGGCAGACGGACTAAAATAGCAGAGATTACCAAAGCCTTCATACTGACTAAAGATATCACAGTCCATAGAGAATTCATTAAAGATGGCCACCTGACCATGGCCAACCTGTTTGTAAAGTGCGTATCCATTGGTGAGCATGAAGAAATCGTCCTCGTTAACAATACTGGTCGCTTCAAACGTAACGCTTGTGTACAGTGTAACCGCGTGTAAGCCATCCAAAGACACGGCTTTGAGCATCTGATCCTTTCTGTCGTGAAAAACCAGCCTCTTATTGGGAAAACTGACCACCAAGTCATACAAAGCATTTGTCGATGTGTTCACAATTTGTGTTAACTCATCTTGTTGGCCGTGAAGAGGGGTGCGGAATATACCGTTGGGCATCAGCAAGAATAAAAAGCTGACAAAACATAATTTTTACATTTTAAAGAAATTTAACTGGTTATAAAATGATCAAATATAATCTTAAAGGGATGGTTCACCGAAAAATAAACTGAAATGAAATGAATTACCCATATATTGTTACAAACCTGTATAAATTACAAAGATGTAATGAAGCAGGAAACAAAAGCACCATTGACTTCCATAGTAGGATAAAAAACTACTCAATGGTGCTCAAAACATTGCTCAAAATATCTTTGGGTGATTCACACGACATGAGACTTATGAGGCGTGATGAAACATTTTGATAAAAAAGTAAATTCTATCAAAATAAAATGCATACACAAACATCTTGTACTATTTTGCACATGATTTCAAATGACATCATACAAACCAATTTTGTTTTTTTTCCACTTTTCATTACCGCAACGTGTCCATGACTGGATTTGGGTTCTTTGACATGGAAAGATTTATAATTTAAAACAATAAAAAATATATATTCAGTGCATGCTATACTATAAACATTTACAATAAAGAAACATGTGGTATTTGGTGATCATTGGTAAAAGTAGAGACAATAATAAGGAATATAAATGTGTCCAAGACCAATTTTCTCATCCTCCGCAACAATCTTCAATCATTGTTTAAGCCCTCGAGGAACTAACATTTTCAACAAAAAAAAAATTGTTGGAAGGGACATAATTGACTGTGACACTCAAGATGACTACCAGGTAAGCAGTTCTTATTTTTTCTCAGATAAAAGTTGAAATTTTGTTTGTCATAGTACCTAGACAACTTTTTAGTTCTCATTACCGAAAAATGAGTTTGTAAATGGATATATTTAATGTAATATCATGTTGCTGATAATTTTTGATAATTCTATAGGAAATATTTTTAATCCTCTAAAAATAATGGTTATAGTAAGTTCAGACCTTAATCTTAAATGTGAAAAAAATAGCTTCAAGGGCTTTTTAAAAATTCTGATGCTGGACACCTTCTAAATCTGGATTTCGTGAGAATCACCCATTTGTGTTTAGCAGAACAAAGAAATTAATACAGGTTTGTAACAACATGAGGGTAAGTTAACCCTTATGTGTTGTTGGGGCCATTTTTGGCCATTTTTGCAATTTTTTTGTCTTAATTTGGCCACAACTTTCTCTGTGTTTCAGCAAATTGAATGATTTTTGGTGACAAATCTTATATTTACACATATTTTAAGAAAATGCTTTGAAATTTTTCAAAAACTTAACAATATACCGTGGGCAAATTTACCACCCTTACGTGTTGTTAGCGGCCAAAAAAGGCCACTAAATTAAACTGCTGTAAAAATTTATCGGATGAAATTTTTTTCACATTTTTTTTGCATAAATCTGTTAATCAACCTCAGTACTGATCAAAACTACCAAATGTTTGCAAAAATTCCATGATTTTAACTCTTTCATTGCCAAGTTTATAAGTAGTGTCACTGATTTGGGGAAAAAAAACACACAAAATGACAGATTTTCAATATAAAACGTGACTGTGGACTGGATTTTCTTTGACCTTTTTTACAGTCTTGGGCATGCCAAAGATTGGTAAAAACATTGGCTTTGATGCATTTTTAGTTTTTGTGCAGCATCAGATTAAATTTTTTTCTCCCTCATTTATTGTTTGTGGCCATTTTTTCCCCATTGACTTCCATTATAACAAAATTTTTTGATTGCTGAGCCATGACACCTTATTACCATGCATTCTTGATTCTTTGTGCCTTTTCCTTTTGCAAAGAGGTAAAATTTGTCATTTTTACTGTTGATCACCATGTGGCACCATTCACCCTTTAGTAGCCTGTGCAAAAAAACAGAGCATAAATTCTGGTCTGTACATTGAGTTATATGGACTATAAAACCATTGTGTGTGTACGAGTGTGTGTGTACGAGTGTGTGTGTGTACGAGTGTGTGTGTGTGTGTGTGTGTGTGTGTGTGTGTAGGGTTAGTGTTAGTATTGAGGAGAGAGCACCTCCCTCGCGCACCAGTTAGTGCTGCACTGGTGAGGGATTTAGTCTCCTGTAGCTGTCCCTCTAGACACAAATCCACAGACACCAGCAGGCACCAGCAGCTCAGGAGTGAAGAGGGGAACATGCAAGTGGTGTACAGAACCAAAAAAAGAACAGTCAGCATTTGTATCCGTTGTGGTAGACACACTTGCAGAGAGCACCAAGTAATATGCTGCAAGTCCTGCTAAAAAGACTGAACACACACACGTACACATATACACACCAAAAAATTAGTTTGATTGTTTAGTTCTCCATCCATCCTCTACTCTTGCTTCATTGTTCAGTTTATTTGAAGTTGTTTTTGCATTTTGGTTCATAATAAATGTTGTTAATAAATCTGATGAAGAGAAGATTTTTTACAGATTTTTCCACACAGACGCACACACATGCAAGCACGCACGCACGCACACACACACACACACACACACACACACACTCTCTCTCTCTCTCTCTCTCTCTCTCTCTCTCTCTCTAATATGCTGTTATAGTCCATATAACTCAATGTACAATCCAGAATTCAAGCTCTTTTTTTTGCACAGGCTACTAAAGGGTTAATTGTGCCACATGGTGATCAACAGTAAAAATGACAAATTTTACCTCTTTGCAAAAACTAAAACCACAAAGAATCAAAAATGCATGGTAATAAGGTGTCATGGCTCTGCAATCAAAAAATGTTGTTATAATGGAAGTCAATGGGGAAAAAATGGCCACAAACAATAAATGAGGGAGAAAAAAATTTAATCTGATGCTGCACAAAAACTAAAAATGCATCAAAGCCAATGTTTTTATCAATTTTTGGCATGCCCAAGACTGTGAAAAGGGTGAAAAAAATTCAGTCCACAATCACTTTTTATATTGAAAATCAGTGATTTTGTGTTTTTTTTCTCAAATCAGTGGCATCACTTATGAGCTTGGCAATTAAAGAGTTAAAATCATGAAATTTTTGGAAACATTTGGTAGTTTTGATCAGTTCTGAGGTTGATTAACAGATTTATGCAAAAAAATGTGAAAAAAATATTAATCTGATACATTTTTACAGCCGTTTAATTTAGTGGCCTTTTTTGGCCGCTAACAACACGAAAGGGTAGTGAATTGGAACAAGGCACAAGGGTTAATGATGACAGAATTTACATTTTAAGTGAACTATCCCTTTAAAGCTCCAATCCATGTCTCTATAATGATATCTGTTTGAAACATGCATACAGTACATACTTATATATGTAGAAAAAAAAATATATATATATAATTGAGCTCTTAAAAAACAATGAACATGTTTCAGGACACTTACCCATTATATGGATCTGCAATTATGTTCAAAAGGTCACTGAATAGGGTGAGATTTACACTGACTGGAACAGAACAGTCATCTAAACCACAATAAAAGACCTGCAGCAGGAAATAAAGAGTGTATTATGGCAGTATAACAGAGCATATGAAATCCAGATGGAGGTTCAAAAGGTAAATACCCACCCTACCGCTGGAAACATAGTAAATCCTCTGATAAAGCCAATCGATTGTCAGTGCTGTGACCTTTAGTTGAGCAGAGTGAAGAAGCTTAAGATCCGAGTGGTCAGTGAGATTTTCTGCCCCTTTTACCCAAATATGAGTCCCTTCAGAAAAATACACCTTGTTTGAACTGTAGTGCATGACCACTCCTGTAAAAACCATGAGTCAGATATTAGAAAGCAAATAGCATAGACACTTTCAAAGATCAGGTAAAAATTATCTACACTGTCACTGGGGCTGTACACTTTAAAAAGGTCCTTATATGTACCATGTAGGTACAGATATGCATATTTCTTACAAATATGTACATTTGAGGTACTAATATGCACTCACGCACTAATATGAACTATTTTGGTGAAAGGTGTACTTTTTAAATCAAATTTCAGCAAATGAAACAATTATTGACACAGAGCTAACATAAAAAACTGTGGTTTATTTTAACATTTACTATAGGAAACCTTAGTAAAAATGTTTATATTATATTGTTTTTGAATCTTACCATAGTAAAAATTAAAGTATGCTACAGTATTTCCTACCATTGATCCATTTACTATAGTAATACTATAGAATACTATGCTATTTGTTAACAAATTGTACTCATTACTATAATATACTACAGTTGACTATAGCAGTGGTTAGCAAACTGGGGCCAGGGGGCCACGTGATTCCCCCCCCCCCTTATGACTTAAAAAAAAATTTTTTTTTTCATAAATTCTGTGTAATTAAACATCAGAAAAATAAGGCTACTAACCAACAGAGCTACACTGCATAATTTAATATGTTTTTTAATAAAAATTTTTACAATGTTTTATGTCATACATTTTCTTTGGAGGGGCACGAAGGGATGCACACCAAAAAAGTTTGAGTACCACTGGACTTTAGAATGCAATAACGCATACTACAGTATTTTTTATGTGGGAGTATACTTTGTCATTTACCATTTTATTGGTGTAACTAGTCAGGTTGTTTTTTATATTAAAGGGCACATATTATGGAAAATCCATTGGCATTGTGTGATTCTCTTGTAAATGTGATGTCACACAAACAAAGCCCCGCCCACTGCCACTGACTGACTGGTTAATTTTACCTAAAAACTTTTCTAAATGTGTTTGTTAGCACGTTGTAGAGCTAAAGTGGCTAAAGATACTGATGTCTCTGACTGTATTTCCAGGAATCAGATCTATTTTTAAACTGAAAGTGCTCACTGTCTGTGACAGTGACTTATATTACATCTTGTAAAGTGGGCATAATATGTGACCTTTAAGCAAAATCAGGTCATTTTAGGTGATGTGACAAATAATTGATCAGTATAAAAAATACTGTAATGCTATAAAATAATGAGAAATGTTTGAATTTACACTGTTATCTCTGACTTCAATATTTATAAATTTGTTGCAGAATTGACCTGTGATGTTGCTCTCTATTAGACTGTCAGAGAGACATTCAGCTGTAGTGAAGAAATCAGCATCCTTTTCTCTTTTCCTTAATGTGTTCCATCTAGATGCAAACACCCAACGTCCTCCATCCTGATCTGAAAGACATACACAAAAGGACCAATAAGAATCCTGCTTATTTTAAAGCAATGCATTGACATGCTAGTTAAAAAAATGATTGCAGAATGGTGTAAACATTTGGTTACATGATGTTTACATGGATTTAACCAAGTTGGAGAGGTTTCTGGAGCACCCTGTTGGTCTGTAAAGGGGACATATTATAAAAATCTGCCTTTTCCTTGTTCAAGTGCTATAATTGGGTCCCCAGTGCTTCTATCAACATAGAAAATGCAAAAAAGATCAACCCAGTAACTTAGTTTTGATAAACCATTCTTTGCAAGCATGTGAAAAAATAGTTCAAAATAGTAAAATTTGGCTCCCCTTGTGATGTCAGAAGAGAACAATACCGCCCTTAATCTGCACTATCCAACCACAGGACTGCCATTTAGTGCAGAGATCAGCTCATTTGCATTTAAAAAATGGTCTGAAACTATTGGCCGCTGTCTTGATTCGAACGATATTGATTCGTAAATCTGTTGTACTTGGCAAAATCATGGTCACTAATGCAGGATAACATAAACATTTTCTTGTGAAAGACTAACCAGCTCGTTCTGGTGTTGTTGTACTGGCTTCAGCTACAGATCCTTGACCTTCCCTGTTAACAGCAGCTATAGAGATCCTGAATAAGAGAGTAAATGAGATGTAATACAATGTTTTAAATGACATCTTCAGGAGACATTACTGTATCTACCTGTATGTGGTGTTATGAGACGTAGGATAGAATGTGGTGAAGAAAACATTTCCACTGGTTGCTACACTGATGACGTGTTGTTTGGTTGTGAGGTTGAGGTTAAAGCCTAAAATGGGTCCTCCTGGTTTCTCAGGTGGAGACCAATGGACGTCCACGCTCTCTCCAGACAGGCTTTCAATACTGTCGATGAAAGGGCTGGATGGCACTTTAGAAAGGAGCACAGAAATGGGTAGCTCCAGACAATTCATTTTAAACCTTATATGAAAGAAATTACGTTCAAGTTCACTTACATCCAAATGGTTCGGTTTGATACCAAGGGCTTTCTGGTGAACGAATGTGACCTTCTGCTTTTACTGCCCAGACCCTGAACTTGTAACAGGTGAAAGGTTCAAGCTGTTCAACAGTGTATGTTGATTCTGTAACGTTCTACATGTGGAACATAAGAAAAAAAACTGTTCAATAAAAACAAATGTTAAAAGTAAAAAAAATTAAGAGATCAAATGTCACTCTTAAAGTCATGGTGATTTTTCAACCTGGAAACTCAAAAATAGTAAAAAAGTACAGTGTTGTTTATTTTAGACTTTTTCCTCTTTCAAATCTGCATTGCTGTATTTTATTAAATAATCATTTAAAAAGTTATAGGGGACATATGATGAAAATTTGACTTTTTCTATGTTTAAGTGCTATAATTGGGTTCCCAGTGCTTTTATCAACCTAGAAAATGTGAAAAAGATCTTAGTTTTGATAAACCCTTCTCTGCAAACATGTGAAAAAATAGGTCATTGAAATTTGGCTCCCTTTGTGATGTCAAAAGGGGATGATACAGTCTGATCTCACACGAAATCGTACATATTTTATGAGTTGGCTAATTCCTATCAATTCATATAAAGTTAAGCGTGTAAAATCGTACGATTCTCATGAAAACAACAACAACAACAACGAAACCGAACCACTATTTGCATTTTTTTTTTTTATAATTCAAAGGACCGGAGTCAATTATTCCTCTTATACCACGGTTACCACAAACATTGCTCTGGTGCCTATTTTTAAGACATTTCACAAGTTAGGTGTGTGGTTATCAGAAATAAATGCATACACACAGGACATTTCTCAGCCAATCAGAATACAGCATTCAATAGACCTGTGGTATAACAAATATATAATAAATTATCTATATGGTATTTTGAGCTAAAACTTTCCATACGTACTCTGGGGACACCAAAGATTTATTTGAAAAAAGTCTTGTGAAATGTCCACAAAAGTTGTGTAAAAAATGTTAACTAAATATTTTTAAGTTGAATTAACTGAATTAAGTTGATTTAACATGAATACTTAGGGACACTTTCTTTTTTCGAGGGCGCTCGATGCGAAGTTCATCACATGTATGTATGTAGCCCATCATGTGTGTGGTTCGTAATTTTAAAATATGTGTTCTGCGCGTCGAGTTATCACGTGTCTTGTCAAAATAAGTGCCTGCTGCAGACGCGTCTAAAGGGTTTATGATAAAAGAGACGCGCGCGTTTGCCAGATCCTCGCATAATCTCATGTGTAATCAGAGTTTACTGTTAAGGGAGTGTCTTGCTTGTATTTTGTGAACGTGAGCATCTCTTTTATCATAAATGGTTTTGACGCGTGTGCAGCAGGCACTTATTTTGACAAAACACGTTATGCACATGGTTCACATGATGCAACAAACACATATTTTGCAAAAACGAGCAACACACACGACACTCCAAACACTTATTTTGAATATTTTGAACTGATGTGATCCTATTCCCAGACTAAAATGCATGTTTAAGCTGCCTTAATTTAAAAACATCTTGCACTGACTTAACATATATCAGTCTCATTGTTTTGACTGAAGATGTACAAAGGTATTGTTTTTATAAGGTATGTTTTTAAAAACTACCTAAATATCCTAATTTAAGGCCTAGTCCTGGATTAACCTAAACCCTGTCCAGGAAACTGCTCCATACTTTTAAAGTTAAACCAACAAATATTTTATTTCAGTTGTATTTGTTTACATTAGTAAATGCATTAGCTAACATAAATTAACAATGAGCTAAATAGTTTCTCTGCATTTATTAATTTAATGACAATATAGTTGTTTATGTTTGTTCACTCTGCAATAATAATGTTAACAGTTGCAACCTTTTTGTAAAGTTGACATTTTAAGAATGATACAGTACATAAAAAACAAAGAAACAAAGTCACTAGCATTTTACGCATCAAAATGATAAATATAATCAACAAAGATATCCACCTTTGCTTGTGCCCAAACTCCAGACAAACTAGGGCTTGTCCATTGAGGAATATACACAACATCCGATTGATTCAGAGCTTTCCAGGTCAAAGTAATACTGTGAGATCCAATCCAAGATGCATACGGTGCTGTGATCTGACACAAATCCTCTGGGCAGAACCGGCATGAATTAATGCAAATGAATCAGAAAACAAACACTGAGAGGCACAATGTGAATTTGATTTGAGCTTCACTTACTTTGGCAAGTGGCATTCTTGAACTCTCCGTAATCACTTTTCGGTGTCTAGAATTACAATTTAGTTAAACATTAGCTGGACATTAGTTAAAGCAAATGAAAACTCATATATAAATAACTCTTGGAGGCTTACCATGAGCTGCACTGAGGCATCAAGAAGGCATTTGTCACACAATGAAGGTTTGAGACAAATGAATAGACAGAAAAGTGCTAAAAGAGTCTCTAAACCAATAGTTTCATTCTGTTTGCCGCAAATCTTTACCATTTTTCAGACTCCAAACTTCTTTTTTACAACACAGCCTGCTCTGACTGTGAAATCAAGTGTCAATTTTTACATGACAATAGCAGACACTTTCAAAACATGAAGTATCAATCAATAACAAAGCAATAACCAAAGCTTTAGTCACCAGGTCTGCGTGGTACAGGTGTGACCAGAGGACAAATGGGAACCAAGCAGGTGTTTCGTAAGAATCTCTAAAACTGCCTTTCATTGGTGGATATCAAAGTAGAGAGGCTGAACTATGACACTTGACGGTAAAGTGTGGAAAATCTTATCTTTACAGTCGCTGTAGAGGGATACAAGGAAGTGTTTATTTAATGGTTAAAATGTAATTGCCAACAGATCTAATGTGGTGACATAAAAGTGCTAATTTTGCCAAATAAAAGATGTAAATTCAGTGCCATATCCAAGATACTCTATACCAGGGGTTCTCAAAGTTTACATTCAAAGGTCCAAATCTGAATTCTCATCATTTTCATGGGTCCGGAAAAAACTGGTTATTACAAAAATTGTCAAGCATGGTAATAACTTTATGTAAATCACTTGTTTATATAACAAATCAACACAAATAGTTTGGGAAAAACATAACAAGTGTATTTTGCATTTAAAGTAAAAACCTTTTTTAAACATTAACACAAGAAATATGCCAAAAGTAACCAGGTGCAAAATACAGAGCAACCTAATTAGAGAAATGGCAAAGTTTGTTTTCCATAAGATGCATAAACCATGGCAAAAAAAGTAGATTGGTTGGCGGAGACACTGACCAAAAATAGGGGTGCACCTATAAATTGGCTGATGATATGCTTCTCAATGAATTACGGTGAAATGCCGTTACATCCAAAAGCCAGGGGGCGCTCTCGTGTAGAAACTCACTATGCGCTGCAGACGAAGAACCAGACACACGGAGCTCCAGGAAATGTCTGGATGTATTTATATTGCTCTTCTTAAAAGTTTTTCAGGTATTTTCATGATAATAAAGATTATGTATAAAGATTATGTTTGACGAGTGTTGCTTTTTCAAATGCATGTTATAAACGACTCAAACCAACAGTGATTTCAGATCGATAAGGACTTACTGATCAAAAGCCGTAGTACATGAAGGAGCTGTGCATAATATCTGGGTGTGATGGCTACAGCGTTACACAGGAAATTTTTTAATAACTCGTTTTATTTTCGGACCAGGAATACTCTTAAATCTAAAAAGAACTAAACGAATGGTTTACAAGTTTAATATGCATTTGTAAATAAGCAAATGCACACATTTAATCAATCACATAGAAATGAATGCACTTGTAATATGAAGTGGACGCGGGTCCGGATCCGGACCGGAGTCCGGACTTTGAGAACCCCTGCTCTATACAGTACTATAACCATATACAAGGAAAGAGTAGACAATTAAAGAACATATGTGACCCTGGACCACAAAACCAGTCAAATGTCGCACCGATATATTTGTAGCAATAGCCAACAATACTTTGTATGGGTCAAAATTATATTCATTAGGATATTAATTAAAGATCATGTTCCATGAAGACATTTTGTAAATTTACATTAAATTTACCTACCATAAATATATCGAAATGTATTTATCATTATTAATATGTGTTGCTAAGGCGATTTTCTTAATATTTAGATTTTTTTGCACCCTTGGATTCCACATTTTCAAATAGTTGTATCTCGGCCAAAAAATGTCATATCATATTGTCCTATAAAACACTTATTTATTCAGCTTTTAGATAATGTATACATCTCAATTTTTTTAAAATTGACCCTTTTTTGGTCCAAGATCATATTTGTTGGATAAAAGGATTGTTTCAGTTTCAAGCCCACATCAACAACATTTGTACCATTATTAGCACATCATTTAGATTGGCCCCTAGTTTGTGAAAGCAAAACTTTCCAAAATTGTGTTTCTACTATGAACAAGTTAACATTATTTTATCAAAAAATGACACAGATGCTACTGGTAGATCATCAGTTGTAAGATTCAACCTGGTGGTCAATCACTAGGTGGTGCCACTTTGCAAAATCTTTGCTAACTGGTAAGTTCATTGGATCTAAACCTTTTTTACATTGTCCACAACAATATTTACAGGCTCTTATCCCACAATTTAACCCATTAAAATAGTTTAGGCATTGGCAAACTAGTATTTTTGTTATAAAAATCACATTAGATCATAACTCAGACTTGTGCAACAGTGATGCGCCGGTCAATGTATAAACAACCTGCACCTGACCAATGTTTTAAACTCAGACCGAAATAAATAAATAAATAAATATGTAAAACCACGCCCACTCGCTACCCAGGGCTGCTTTCAGCCCCAAAAAATGTTGCACATCATTTTTTAAAACAGAAACAGTGATGCGTTGAACACCCAACAAGAGTTGCAACTACGGTAGCTGAGAAGGCCATTCTTTGTGTTCTTTTTGAAATGTTTCTGGAGCCTGATAAAATCGTTATAAATACGTGTTTAATACTCAGAGCCGATCCTGGCCTTCTGGGGGCCCTAAGCAACTTTGTGAGGGGGCCCTGTCATTGCGTTATAAAAAAAACATTCAATGTCTCTGCTTAAATGTAGCTATAAACAAAATGTTAACTAAAACATGTATTATCTTATGTGCATTTTTGCCACATGTACATTGCTGTAACACTCATTGACACATGTTTTCTGAAAAGCCCTTAATCTGTCACATTAGTACTTAGAAAACAAGGTCTACTGCAAAATATATTATTTTTATAAGAGATGTAGATTATCAGGGAAATTTAAAATTATTAATAAAATAAAACCAAAATAGCTGTCAGATAAACTACAACAAATAACTCAACAGATTTTCCAATTTGTTTCAAAACTAAGGCATGATCAGACTCCACAGATAAACACACCAAAATACATAAATCATTCTCTAAATATTCAAACATTAGACCTAATGTGCATTGTTTTAAAATGCTAACAGGAGTCACACAACATCTTGCATGAATTAATGTGTTTTATTTTTTTAACACGTATGAAAGATTTTGATTATTTATGTGTACAAGCATTTCTAACAAAACACACTGGACTAAAATTGAAAGGATTTGGACCATTGCATGGTTAGTCAAGACTAAATAGGAATTTTGTGTTCTTAATCTTTTTACTTCACCTTCATGGCGCTTGTCTGTCCTGCTCCGTGCGGATAGCTCTAATTTTCGAATGAAGATGCATGTTGATAGGCGCGTTAACTGCATGCGGAGCTGCATAGATGGACTGACAACTGTAATTAAAGTAGCGGGAGTTCAGACTGCTTGTTATAATTTCGAATAGCTCCCGCGGCCAGCTTGTCTATGCAGCGCTGCATGAAGTAAAGAACAAGGTGGCCCCCTAGTGGTGCAGGGCCCTACGCAGCTCGCGTAGCCTGCGTATAGGGCGAATCGGCTCTGTTAATACTGTAAAATACGCTTTATGTAACAGTCACTGCCCTTGTCGTCCAGAATAAAAGAGATCATTCCAGCTTTCTTTTTAGTACTGAATGGTTTATTTACATAATTTTAGAATGTGTTTAAAAACAATTATCTTTTTTTTCGAAGTTGTGACACTGATGATGGGCTAAGCCCGAAACGTTTGTCCTTGTGTTTGTTATGGCCTGTGAACACTATTCAGTATTTTAATACAGTTTTTGTATTTGATTCAGTCTCTGAGTGCGGTCTCTTTTCTACCATTATACTCATTTATCTTGGAGTTACGCACCGGGCATACAATACAGACATTAGGCGCAGATGCCATTTTTTCTCACATAAAAACAATTCTCTGAAATGATTTTACACGGACTTTATAAAATAAAAGATGGGCCTTCTGATCTCTTTTCTATTGAATGTGCGTTACATGTTTAGGCCTTAATGTCACAGAACATAACCAAAGCCCAAATGCTGCATGTTTACACAGCATTTGCTTACATAACCCCAAAAATAAAACTGACATTTGCAGAGGGTCATTGCTTGCTTAATTTCGATTATACGATAGATAGCGGTTTTAATCATTTGCGTTTTGTCATTTAATGAATGTCTCCTGCATGCAAATAATGTGGAGCTCCACGGGGAGAAGGATAAACAACATGTGTCTAATTACCAGTGTGAACCAGTAAGCTACATGTCCTGTTGATAAAGAGGCCACGTTTTAAACCCGCAAAGTCCTTTCTAATTGACCCTGTGGTGTGACAATGAACCAGATGTACTTGTTTATGTGTTTACACTATCACATGAGAAGGTCTCACCCTTTAATCAGACCTTATAAATAACAGAAATGTTTTCCACTGTCTTCATCCAAGTTGTAACTTCGCCAAGACTAAAATATCACACAGATGAATAGAGCACAGCACGTGTGTATTAAGAGTTACAGTTAATGCATTTAATTGTTCCTCTCCTTAGTATTTGGGACCCTATAATGATGACTTATGGATGCTATTGGTCAACATCCAGTAAGGTTTCTGCATGCTGCACACTGTATATTGTAGATAGTAAGAAATGGTCAAAAGAAGGTCCCTAGCTGTCACTGGAGCAGTACTTTAAAAAATTTAAAAAATAATATTTTAATATGAACCATTTAGGTACAGATATGTAAATGCATGGTACCAATATGCACCTAAGAGGTAATAATATGCACACTTTGATATCTCAGAGGTTCTAATATGAACTCTTAAGATGTACTTTTTGAAAGGGTATCACCCCAGTGACAGCTAGGGACCTTTTTTTGTGACAATGTACAAATACAACTGTGACCATTTTTATATTATTCAAAGTCCCATTCATGTTCCTTTCACATTTGCAGTCAAGTCGTCTCCACTCTGGTATGAAAATGTATGTGTCTAAGACAGAACAACAACAGCGTCTCAGTTAATAAATATTCTGGATTAAATAGTGACAAGACAAATCCCTATACCATTCTATTCATCAACACTCACTTCATACTCTTTAAAACGGCTTTACATTCAAGGGTCATATATATACATTAGCATGGGAGGGCATTCTGTACCTTAGACAAAAAGTAAGCTATACCATAGAGGACATGTAGACCTTCATTATCACCTGCTGCTACAAAATGGGCTACAAAAAGTTTTTCACATTGATGCCTTAGAAGAACCTTTTTTAGTTCCTCAAAGAACAATAGTCAAACAGACAGAAATGTTTCTGCTCACATTGATGAATTTTCATCATCTGTTGCCTTTCTTATCTGTGGTGTTCCGCAGGGGTCAGTACTGGGTCCTATGTTGTTCTCTTTGTATCAGTCATTATTAAATTGCATGAGAGATTTAAACATTTGGCTGGATCAGAACTTTCTTTGTCTAAACGAAAATAAGACTGAGATTGTTGTGTTTGGTCGTCTTGGAGATTTAAGTGCCTGTGTAGATGCACTTGGTGATTTAGGTTTGTATTTTCGTCCATTAAGCAGGAATCTCTGTGTAATTTTTGACAGTGCTTTTCAGTTGATAAACAGATTAGTTCTGTTGTAAAAGCCATGTTTCTTTCAATTGAGGCTGGCTAAAGTAAAGCCCTACCTGCTGCGCAAGGTGTTTGAAAAGCGTAATTCATGCTCTTATAACATCTAGACTAGACAACTGTAACTCTTTGAGCGTTGGTTTGGATCGGTCGTCTCTCCGAACCTTTGCAGTTAGTCCAGAATGCAGCAGCTCGGCTTTTAACTGGGACTACAAAGTATGATCACATAACCCCGGTCTTAGCTTCACTACATTGGCTTCCCGTCCGCGGCAGGATTGATTTTAAGATTTTATTGTTTTTTTTAAAGATTTTAAATGGGTTGGTGCCTGTTTATTTTTCAGAGCTTTTAAATGTCCACACTCCTGTTAAAGCACTGAGGTCTTCCAATCAAGTGCTTCTCAATGTACCAAGAACCAGATTTAAAAAAAGGTGACTGAGCCTTTTTTCAGTGGTGGCACCTAATTTGTGGAATAGTTTACCTGTACACATTAGAACTGCTCATACTGTTGGAATTTTTAATTTTGTTTGTTTGTTTGTTTACCGTTGGATTTCGTTGAAATAACACCTTAATTTTAAGAGTGTACACTAGGCAACATACCCCAAATACTTGCTGTTCTCTTTCATTGTTGTCAGCAGAGACAAAAAAACCCATAAAATGTTATGCAAGAACAAGACCGTCTATAGAAGTTGTTTTGCTCAGTAACTCATGAGATCATTTTCTAACTGTGAATCGGGAAGAAAGTATTCTCATCGTTTCACAAATATTTGAAAATCCCTCACACCTGCTGGAATACGTAAGAACCGCAGTGTGTGGATGGCTCTGGGACACGCAGCGGTGAAAGTTTGGTCGTGGTATTCTCTCAGGACCAGCCCGCCACAACTACGCAAAGACTGCCACTCGAGTTTTATTTAGACTGCAGAGGATTTGTAGGAACAAAGGAAGTTTATTCTGGGAGATCCTATTTGACTCTGATCAGAGGTCCAAGAAAATCCCTAGCAAAACTATGAGGGATGAGGCTCCTCGATGAATGTGGTATTATAATTTCATAGAGCAAAAGGCTGACCTGTACATTATTCAAAGTCCTTAGCTAGATCATTAAATGGGCATAAACATTTGTATAAATATGTGATAAATAGTTGGTCTCCTATAAAATTGTTCTTGACTTAAAATTCTTACACTGTAAAAAATTCTTTGCTGCCTTTATTTTTTTGTTGAATCAACTCAGATTTACAAGTCATTTCAACTTACTATTATTTATATTGACTAGAGATGAGTTGTTATAACTACAGGTGAGTTGTTATAACTTTTTTCAACTATATTTTATAAGTTGTAGCAACTCGTCAGGATAATTAATAGTTTAAATAAGTAATGTAAAATAAGTTGACATGACTTGTAAATCTCAGTTGATTCAACAAACAAAAAAATGTAAGTATAAATATTACAGTGTAAGTTAAACAATTTGCTGTGCAATTCATTTAAACTAACTTTGTTTTATTATTCACAGATTTGTTTAATGATGAGTTGTTATAACTTTAAAAACTAGTTGAATTTGCTTAAAGGGACACTTCACTTTTTTAATACGCAGTGCCTGGAAATAGTCCCCTCCTATTGAAAGTAACTAAGGGGACTTTTTTCGGGCACTGCGTAATATCATTGCGCCTCCTGTAGCCATGTTACTGCAGCAAAGTCTTTGATTATTACGGCAGAATGAGAGTATAGTTCCTAGCCATATCGGCCATAAAATCACAACTATTAATTTTCTGTCGGTCTTAGTACACGATGTAACTACAGAAGAGTAAAGTTTTAAATAGGAAACATATCCAAACGCTTTGGTTATTTTTAGCACGATGCTAATGGTCTAATCAGATTCAAAGGATTATGCTAAGCTAAGCTAAAAGTGGTACCGCCAGACCTGGAGATCAGCTGAATGGATTCCAAAACTGTAAAAATCTAAATAAAGTTTTACTCTAGGGTAGCTGGAAAATGAGCATATTTTAAAAAAAAAGGAGTGTCACCAAAAACATTCGGTCATCATTAACTTATCCTCATGTTGTTCCAAACCTGTATACATTTCTTCGTTTTGCTTAAAGCAACACTATGTAGTTTTTTACCTTTAAATAATGTCTCTTAAATTATTTCAGTGATAGAACAACTTTTAACTGGACAAATTGTACTGTTGCTGCAACCTGAGCAGCCTCCTAGCTACTACAAGCACACTCTGAAAGTGGTGGTGGAGGGTAAGAAACACAGCCCCGCCCCTCCCCCTGCCTGCAAAAGAGTGTCTGATACCAGGCACTGTTGTGCTTTTCAACCACATGGGGGAGCTTTAAGTCATTTTTACATGGAAACTAGATAGTGTTGCTTTAACACAAGGAAGATATTTTGAAGAATGTTTGTCAAAAACAGATCTGGGGCACCACTGACTTCCATAGTAGTAAATAAAAAAATAATACTATGGAAGTAAATGGTGCCCTTGGTCTGTTTATGATTAGTATATTGTACATAGAGGAGAAAAGTGTTTTTCTCATAAAATACCACAGCCGGTTGATTTGTATATCGGTTTCCAAATAAGGCCTGTTGTGAATGTGGGTTTAAAAATAGTTCAAGGCATTCTTCTTAGCCCATCACACTAAATCCCTGTAAAGTGCTTTTAATTTACAAAGCTTGTGGAAAGCATCTCTCTACAGCTGATGGGGTGTTAATCTATCTGGTTATTTGCGACTCTCCCTAAAACTCTTGGTAATAATTCATCTATTGGTACAAGCCTTCTGCATGTTCACTGCATATTATATCACCCCTTAACTCCAAATTCATTTACAATGTCACCACAGGATGAAGGTTTAAATAGTGAAACTGCCCCCCAAAAGGACTTGCAGGTCTATTCTGAAATCAGAATTGCAGGATAAAAACAATGCCTTATTATATGCTTCATGATGTTATATAAAAAACCTATACACAACTTTATATAACCAGGTTATGGTGTAAAGGAAAACACCACCGTTTTTCAATATTTTACTATGTAGGCTACTTACCTCAACTTAGATGAATTAATACATACCTATCTTTTTTCAATGCGTGCACTTTTAGTCTTTGTACAGCGCTTCGTGAATGTGTTAGCGTTTAGCCTAGCCCCATTAATTCCTATGGCTCCAAACAAAACTTTTATTTTGTGCCACCATACTTACTCGTGTAATGTAACAGTCTTTAAATAGGGAAAACGTGGAAGTGTTTGGTGTCTTCTAAATTCCTTCCTAATGAATGAATGGTGCTAGGCTAAATGGACGCGCTGTACAACGATTAAGTGCACATATTGATAAAACATAGGTATGTTTTAATTCGTCTAAGTTGAGGTAAAAACATAGTAAAATATTGAAAGACGATGATGTTTTCCTTTAATAAATTTGCATTTGTGCATCTTAATGGCTAACACGTCCAGGCCATATACGTGAACCGCCTTAAATAACCAATACTCCTAAGATTATCAGTTGCTCTCTCTCGCCATGATGCATCAAACGGCACCTTTACAGAATGTCATTTCTATGTGTCAGACATGCGGGATCCTCTCCTTATCCTGTGGAAAAGCAGCACCTTCTTTGCCCTGACATTTCTGTTGGAGCCATCCATCCACCATAACCATGAGGTGTTGACAGGGTCCTCTGCATCTTCACTGGAAGTGACACCATTGTGTTGTGCTCTCTGCAATGACAAAACACAGACGGAGCGAGAATAAGAACAATGAATGAATTAGCATATGATTTCTCACCTGCCCTAGAGTCCATTCCTAACACCGCATAACCTCTTATTATTTCTTTATTTATAGTGAAAGCGAAAGCAAATATTATTTACAACATTTTTATCAAAAGTGACTGAAAGTGCATTCAAACTATAGTTTTTATAAGCATGTGCATTTCCCAGGATTCAAACCCATGGCTCTGCTAGCACCCATTGAGCCCCATTAAATCTAAACAGTCCGCTGAAGGTGGTCCGAGCTTTATATTGCAGCGCACAGTAAAAGATGAAAGAAAGCCACACAGCATCCGTTTCATCCCTGTCTGGTAACACATCATTGCACTTCGTCATCTTCTCATTCAATTCTGTACATTTATTTTAGAAATAGCTGCATGGTTTATACTGTGGAGTCATGTGCATTCACATAGCTGGTGAACAGCAGGAGATATGGAGTAATGCCAAAAGCAGCAAAGTCGATCCCTGTACCCATCCCTGGCTGTTAGATAAGAGAGCGGTGGGCTTTTGAAATGTTTATCAGTGCTCAGTTTAGGTCGTCCAAAGCTTGCAAAGCTTTTTAACACAAAGGAGTCTCCGCAACGCCCTGTTGTCCTATGAAGAAATCCTTGGTAGAGCAATCATCAATTTTCAAATGCATTTTGTATAGACAGTTTCAGCAGCAACAACGCAAACAAACTGCTTTTGTAGACCAAACTTGACTTCCGGTAGACCTCCGCATAGAACCAAAAACAACAGAGCCCATCTAAAGTAGATTATTTTTAAAAACAAGCGAAATATATAACCAGTAGTAATTGACCTTACAGTAATTCAAATCCAAGCTGAAGCGTATCAACCACCATACTGGGCTAACGTTACTGTGTAAAATTAATGCATATACAATGTTAGCTACAGGTCCTTGAAATCTTGCCTGGCTGCCAAACATTGCGATCCATGCTCGCTTCAGTAAACCAAAACATTGAATTATATTTCGGTATTTGTCCCAGAAATCAGTTTAGCTAGTAGTCAGACCGATAAATAAATACAGACCAGAAGTTCGGTTCAGGCGCGTAACGACGACAACACACGTGCATCTGATGAAACCGTCCAACGTGATCTTACGGAAAGTCGTGTTATAGTCACGAAAAATTTGATGAGTTTATTTGTGTCCATGGCACGAAATTCTGCTTTTTACATGCCTTGAGCACGAATGTCTTTTTTGTGTCACTTGCACACATTTCTATAAATAGTTTTTCGTGGTCGTGGCATGAAAGACATAGCACATAAAAAAGCTGAATTTCATGCCATGGACACAAATAAATTAAAACATCTTGCCTGTTTGCCAAATCCGCACATCGGTGATCCATGCTAACCGTCTCCCCTAATTTTTTGGAAACCGAAATATTTATTTTCCACAATGTATTTGTTCCAGAAGTCACTTTAGCTAGTAGTCAGACCAATAAATAAATACAGATCGGACGTTTGTCTTAGGCTCGTAAAAGCAACAATACACGTGCGTCTGATGAAACCGTCTATACAATATTAGCTACAAATACTTAAAGGTGCCATGTCACAAGACTCTTTTAAGATGTAAAATAAATCTTTGGTGTCCCCAGAGTACACATGTGAAGTTTTAGCTAAAAAATACCAGATAGATAACTTTTTATAACATGTTAAAATTGACACTTTGTAGGTACAAACAAAAATATGCCGTTTTGGGTGTGTCCTTTAAAGCAACACTAAAGAGTTTTTGCTCTCTGCTCCCCCTACAGGTTGGGAGCGGAATTGTCCATTACCAGTGTCGTAAATAATTTAGCCTACTGCAGCAAAGCTGGCTCTGATTGGATTGAAGGTCTGCCGTAAAGCGCGACTGTCTCCCTTCGAGTTTTGGAAACCAAAACATTTATTTTTCAACCTGTAGTTTTTCCAGAGATCAGTTTAGTCACTATCCAGACCAAAAAACAAGCACAGACCGGAAGTTAACCTTAGGTCAGACGCGTAACCGCGGCAATGCGCGTGCATCTGATAATGTTAAAAGTAGGCTACTCTTGTGTGCATGACGACAAATAAATTCTATTTTCAGTCAATAGATGGTTTTATTACATTTGCATTGCTTTCATTACAAAATCTATTCCAGCTGTATCACTTCTTCACTTTGTATTTAGTGTAAACTGGCGTTTGGAGAGATAACTGTATTAATGTCATCAAAACAAACACTGGACTGAAAGTATACAAACAGGCTTGTCCTCTTAGGGACGTGTTTCCCTCTATATCTACTGTAGTCATCCTGTTAGGTCTCTCCACCCCTTTCAGTCCCTCCTATAAACTTTGTAGCATGTTGTAAGAGACAACAAGAGTTTTTGTTAGCTACATCCAGCATTTTCCTGGTTCACTTTGTGCCTCACGTTTGAAAGGACTGCTTGGATCTGCCTGGCGTTTTTTTTTACAGGTAAGACATTACATTTTTGTTAACCATGCCTGAACAGAACCATCACAGTAATGTGGATTACAATTATAGTTAACTTAATCATTTAATCGACTTATTTATTTAATAGTCAAACGATCTTTTCTATTGCTAGACATTGCGTTTGGTTTACATCAGAAAAATAAAATACACAGAGAAATAAAATACACAACACAACATACACAGAGGATGTGCTGTCCTCCAAAAAGCTCATTTGCATGCTGAACTGAAATATCACACTCAGAAAATTTGTTTCTATGCAAATGAGTGAACTGATAACATACAATACTTGTGTCTGTGTGTATCGTTTACAATTTTTATTACTGTACAAACATTGCACATTCTTTTTGCTCAGGCTTTTGAAGCTGAATAAAAGGCAAGTCTTTTATTTAACTTCAAAACATCACAGACGCTTGTGTTTACATAAAGCTTAGCAGTTTCAAACGTCACTGGATCACAACAGTGGATCCTTCATAAGTACTGGTTTTAGAGACTTTAAACTGGGATTAAGGGCATTATTTGGTGACACACTGCCCAGTCTGACTTTCGCTGTGATATTTTTATCATTCTGGCTGATGTTTGTTTATCCAAAGTTATTTTCGCAAAGTATCTGGAGCAACTTAATAAATAAAGTATCATAAAAGATATCCATGTAAAAAAGTTGCTTCACCTTACAAAAGTAAGTTACCCGGTTGACTAAAATTTTGAGTTAATTCAAGTTAAAAATATGAGTTGACACAACAATTTTTACAAAACTTTTCTGAAATAATATTTTTGATTCAAATTACCTCAAACATTTAAGGCAACCAGGGAACAACAAATCATTTCTATAGTGTAAAACCTTTTGATATAAAATTTATATCTGTTCTGTGTAAGTCTATAGGTTTGATCAAAATGAAGTCGTTCACTGAAATTCTTCAACCATTTTTTTGGACATGTGTTTGCTATCCACTTTCATTGTCTTGGTAATTCAATGATAGTTCTAGGAATCCTAGGCAAAGCATAACCAGTCACACTATCATTAATATGATATAGTGAACTTCTACAGTTCTCTGGAGCCTTGTCTCTTTAATGCTCAATTATCTTGATTAATATGTCGCTCCCAGAACAAATCAGAGGGTGTTGATATTGAACCATGTCCTTCTGGAAATATTGTCAATACATATCAGCATCAGTTAAAATAAAACAAGCATCTCCAAGACAATTTTGCAACAATCAATAATTGAATGCAACATAATTTAAAGTATATAAAGAAGAAGATGGTGTAGAGGGACTCACAATAAAGATTGAAGTACTTTTTTATGTTATTTGTTGTGGTACTGTGAAGCCAGATAATAAAGCAAAGCAAAGCAAGAGCAATACCATATGGCCGTATTTGTTAACATTAATAACGCATTAGCTAACATGAACTAACAATGAGCAATATAATTTTGAACATTTATTAATCTTTGTTAATGTTAATACTAAAATGAACATGAACAAAGATGAATAAATGCTGTAGAAATATTTTTCATTGTGAGTTCATGTTAGCTAATGCATTAAGTGATGTTAACAATTACAACCTTACTGAATTGCAGAATAACTGCGTACATAAAGTGGAGACAGTTCATTGGCTGTTATGAGTGCATTTCATTCAAAGCTTATAACTAAAGTACTATAGACCGGTTAGGAGTATGACAAATAATAAAAATCTGAGAGCCACACACTACAACATTACTGAGATATACGAATCTGCAAGAAAAATTAAATAAATAAGAAATAATTATCTTAAATATTTAGAATAAATAACAAAAAACTGCTAAATAAAATTTGAGGTTAGTAAAATAAGCTCAGATCTGTACCATGATCAAATAAATAAATAAATACATTTATATATTTATTTAAATATATATAATTTTAACCTATAATGCACATATGAATACAAAATAAATACCTTGCACTGTTTAAACCTTAAAGCAATTTGGTCTTTTTAATTAGTACTGTGCAAAAGTCTTAGGCCACCATCACCTTGTTGTTTTAGAAGTTTTAATGTCCATCCATATTTATTTTTCAATCTATTCTATTAAGATACAAACAAAATTTGTACAAAAAAAATTGTTCAGGACTAAATGTCTTCTTTAGGCATTGTCTGTGTTTAGTGTGACCTCCCTTCGCACAAAACACATCTTGAGCGTTTTTAAGCAGAATGAAGTAAAAAGATTAAAGGGATAATTTGGCCAAAAATGATATTAAACCCATGATTTACTCACCCCCAAGCTGTCCAAATTGCATATGTCCATCGTTTTTCAGACAAACATATTTTCGGATATTTAAAACTTTATTAACGTAAATAACTACCTTCCGGTAGCGCCGCCATCTTAGACTCCTCTGTATTCAGGAGAGAGTATTAGCGTAGTGTACGCACTTTTCTTAGTCAGGGCGGGGGCACAGAGCAGCAGCAGAGTAGCCTCCGTAGGCTGCGTAAGCTCTCATCCTGAATGCGGAAGCGACTAAGATGGCGGCGCTACCGGAAGGTATTTATTTTCGTTAATAAAGTTTTAAATATGGATATTTCTATAACACCACCACGCGGATTACCCTCAGAAGACCTTTGTTTATCATCCTGGAGCCGTTTGGATTTAATTTGTGAAGGATGGACCCACTTTTTTTGGACTTGAAGGTCGTGGACCCCGTAACATTACATTTAATCAACTGAAAGATCTAAAACATTTTCTAAAATATCCGAAAATGTGTTTGTCTGAAAAACGATGGACATATGCAACTCGGACAGCTTGGGGGTGAGTAAATCATGGGTTTAATAGCATTTTTGGCTGAACTATCCCTTTAATTTCTTAAAATTAGAAATTAGGTTTTAATATTATTTAGGTTTAAGAGATCCTGCAGTTTCCTGCTATTGCTCAAGTGGAAGTGCACTGTATGAACCTATATATCTTATGGTCTTCTTAAGATTCTGACAAATGCATAAATTTAAACATAAATGCAATGGGATGGCTAAATTCTTAAACTAAAGACAACAGTAAACAAAAAGTCATTACAAGTCATCTACCAGATGCTTAAAAACAAGGACAATATTTATTTGGTAGCGGATATTTGGTTGCAACAGCACACTCTGAATGCATAAAAATAGCTTTTAAAATATATCAACTATACTATTAGACTTTATAAATGAAAAGGTTAAAAAAACTGAGCCACAAATCAAATTTTCTATTAATACTGTTTCTTGAAACAATTTGTTTTAAAATAATTTCTCTTTAATTTCCCACGAAGCACAACTACAATACAAAAGCACCATCTCCTGAAATCCATCGACTCTGCTCACCCGTGTCCTCAGTCTTGACTTTCACCTCTTGGAACCCATCAGGATGGAAAGGGTGCAGCACATGACACGGTCAGCGATTCGGAGGGCGTCCAATATTGAAGTGAATCCGCAAGCCAAGCGCAACTTGCAAGATCTCATCATCAACTTCTCCCTCATCCTCATCTGCCTCCTGCTCATCTACATTATCGTCTTGCTGATGTAACACCAAAAGATGACAACCGGCCAATCAGAAGATGAACTGGGCAAGATCTTGGACAGTTTTAGGGCACTGAAGTTCCTAATGATGATGCAACACGTGTCAGTTTTCTGAAAATGATTGCACTGATTTTATGTTTGTTGCGTTTTTCCTACTAAAGGCTATATTTGACCTCTGAGTTACTATAACTCGGTTTTCCAAAAGCAGACAGACATGTCTTTCGCACTGATGCCCAAAACATTTTTTCTTGTAATTGCTGTGTTGAAATGCAAATTAATAAGCCAGCCTCAGAAATCATACATAATTCACCGAGAAAAAAAGCATGTGGTGTAAACTACTGTAGCTTGTACATTTAACACATCAATGTCTCTTGTTGTACACTTCTTAATGGACAGAGAGAATGATATAGAGATTATACAGATATTTTTAAATCTGGAAAACCAATAAAGACAATGTTTGTTTTATGATCTGACTAAATGTTTTAAACAAAAGTAGTGAGATACGAACATGTTCAAGTCATTTTATGATAACGACATTTTCAGCCCACTGGTATACGATCAGCATCCGATGGCATGACTTATTATATAAATATTATAATGCTCATATTGCTACAAATGGATGGACACAGCGGAGAACAGATATCACAGTGGCTTTGAGTTAATGCTTAGAAGATAAATACAATTTAAGGCCTAATATCCAGGCTAAAGTCTAAAGATTTGGAGCATCAAATTAATAAAGACTTTAGCTGGGTTTTCAAAGACTCATTATTTTGGACACGTGTCAATGGATGTAATGGAGCAAAGACAGCTTCACTGATTATGCGAGCAACTTTAATGTGTAGCAAATTGCTCTTTTGCAAGGTATCGTTTATAACAGACAATATAATACAAATGTACACGTGTTTGTGCAATTTATTTTCAAAACTGGCAAGACATTGGTGTTCCAACAGTTTCAGTCCATCCAGAAAGGACATATATATTAATATTACAGTATATGAAATGAATGTGCATCTCATATCGAATAAATGCCTATATCAAAAGAGTAAAATAAGAAAAATCACAGTGAAATATCGAGGACAGACGAATGAACTATTGAAAACTGCTGTTTTACAGTACATGCTCTTAAGGTTGTTTCTTGAAAAATTTAAAAGGAGAAGTATTGTGAAAATAGCTCTTGTGGGTCCTCTTCCGTCGGTGCTACGGTTGCGTCCTCAGACTCAAGAGGGCTGCACAGGACACACAAAATTTAAACATAACCAGTTACACTACAGCATCAATACAAGGACATCAACATAAAGTGAACACTTAACACATTGCTACTTTTTCTGCATTACACACACAGTAGACACCAAAAGGTATTTGGACACTTATGGAATACTTAAATGTACATTAAGGTAATTCCATTAAAATAGTAACAAAATAGTAATGCCAAGTTAGTTTAAAATAAAGATATTTATGCAAGAGAATAATACATTTTTAAAAGATAAAACATCGATAATATTACTAAATTGATGCATAAACTATTATTTCAAATAACATAACTTGAATGCACTGCAAGTTGCACAAATCTGCCAAATGCATAAAAGTAAAATGGATATATTTTATACCGTACATATATATAAAAAATGTATTTATTATCAGTAATATGGTTTGCGAAGACTTCATTTGGACAACCCTAGAGGCGATTTTCTCAATATTTTGATTTTTTTGCACCCTCGATTCCAGAATTTTAAAATGTTGGATCTTGGTCAAATATTGTCCTATGCTAACAAACCACATATCAATGGAAAGCTCATTATTATTATTATTATTATTGACCCTTATGATGTGGTCCAGGCTGAGATTGTTAAAAAGCCACTGGGAAAATAACTTAATAAAAATAAAAAAGTCTAACATTGTGCTTGTATATCATTTGGTTTAAAGAGACACTCCACTTTTTTTGAAAATATGCTTATTTTCCAGCTCCCCTAGAGTTAAACATTTGATTTTTACCGTTTTGGAATCCATTCAGCCGATCTCCGGGTCTGGCGGTACCACTTTTAGCATAGCTTAGCATAATCCATTGAATCTGATTATACCATTAGCATTGCGCTAAAAAATAACCAAAGAGTTTTGATATTTTTACTATTTAAACCTTGACTCTTCTGTATTTATATCTTTACTAAGGCCGACGGAAAATTAAAATTGCGATTTTTTTTAGGCTGATATGGCTAGAAACTATACTCTCATTCTGACGTAATAATCATAATCAGCCGAAAATAGTCCCCTTAGTAACTTTCAATTTCAGGGGACTATTTCAGGGCACTGCGTAATATCATTGCGCCTGCTGCAGCCATGTTATGGCAGCAAAGTTCTTGATTATTACGCCAGAATGAGAGTATAGTTCCTAGCCATATCTGCCTAGAAAATCGCAAACTTTTAATTTTCCGTTGGCCTAAGTAAACGATATAACTACAGAAGAGTCAAGTTTTAAATAGGGAAAATATTGAAACTCTATTTTTTAGTGTGATGCTAATGGTCTAATCAGATTCAATGAATTATGCTAAGCTATGCTAAAAGTGCTAGCGCCAGACCTGGAGATAAGCTGAATGGATTCCAAAACGGTAAGAATCAATTGTTTAACTCTAGGGGAGCTGGAAAATTAGTATATTTTCAAAAAAAGTGGAGTGTCCCTTTAATATGCAGATTTTTCTAATGCAAAGACATTTATACATGTGTTGCATACAGTAAGTGTCCAAACACATTTTGGTATCAGTGTATACAATTTAATTACATTATTTCCCTAATATAGGCATTTTTAAAATCAGGTATCGTTTGGCTTTTGTGACCGCAAGAATAACTATGGCAGGACACATGGAAAGCTGCCTTTCCTTAAAGCATTAAAATCAACCACAGGCACAAAGCAGTCATGCTGAACTAGTATATCCTTTAAATAATAAATAAAATATGTGGCACTGCCAGAGCTGTCAAACATTATCTCCGAGCTTGAAGCTTTGTGCGGTAAGTCCCAGTGCCTGCTTTACATTTGGAAATGTTATCAGGACTACCAGGGATCATTTGAATAAAACCACAAAAACAACATACTATGCATGAAAAATGAAAGATGGAGTACAGCTAATGGGCGGGGCCACACGTTCATGAAGGCAAAGCTATATGTGATGATGATGATGTCATGAGATTGACGGCATGCTTGCTTTGGCATTCCAATGCCATTGTGTGATCACACACAGTTTGTGATATTTCAGTCCTTTTTTCATGAGCATCAGTCTCAACGGTGCAGTTTTGTGATTATTCAATCGACTTTTGTACACAAACCACACACACACACAGTGGATATTAAACAATATATTAATATGCATGACTTAACATGCATATTAAAAAAAACATACATTTCGCTGTGAGCCGTTCACCACACGATGTGCTGAAAGGTGAGACAAGCATACCCACAATTCACTGTGGACACACATGGCTGTGTTCTCGCATCAAAACGTCCAATCAACAGACAGACTGACGGTTCTTCAGCGACCGCAGCACAGGACTGAGACCGTGTGATCCAACCAATGGCAGACAGTTCTGTGGTTAAAGCATGTCTCTCTTACGTTATGTAAAGACAAGAACGTCAAACGACGAGGCGCATCTCACCTCCGAGCGGAGTCGGCCTGAGGCGGAGGGGTCGGAGGGGGTTGAGCTTTGCTAGACCTGAGCTCAGGGTGGTGAATGGGGGAGATGGGGAAAGACTCTAGGCAGGAGGGCGGAACGGACCTGCCTGCCGTCCCTTCCACCGCGACAACACTTAGGTTCGGAGAGCTGTTCGCAGGTTTTCTACTCTTATGCTACATTAAAAAGGACACACACAGAAAGGAATCGTGGGAGGTGGAAAGTGACGGCGAACCGTAGAGTTAACAATGACAAGGCTACTGACACCATCATGAATGTGGACAGGGAATAGAAATGACAGATTACAGCTCTGTTACAAACCTAACTAATGAGGTGCTTTAAAAAGTAATGTTAAAATGCCACCGCTTAATATTAAGGCATTGTATCATTTCCAGAATGCATTGCAAAAATTATTCCAAGATGGTGGACAACCTAAGATATATACACTCACCTAAAGGATTATTAGGAACATCTGTTCAATTTCTCATTTATGCAATTATCTAATCAACCAATCACATGGCAGTTGCTTCAGTGCATTTAGGGGTGTGGACCTGGTCAAGACAATCTCCTGAACTCCAAACTGAATGTCAGAATGGGACAGAAAGGTGATTTAAGCAATTTTGAGTGTTGCATGGTTGTTGGTACCAGGTATTTCACAATCTGCTCAGTTACCGGGATTTTCACGCACAACCATTTCTAAGGTTTACAAAGAATGATGTGAAATGGGAAAAACATCCAGTATGCGGCAGTCCTGTGAGCGAAAATGCCTTGTTGATGCTAGAGATCAGAGGAGAATGGGCCGACTGATTCAAGCTGATAGAAGAGCAACTTTGACTGAAATAACCACTCGTTACAACCGAGGTATGCAGCAAAGCATTTGTGAAGTCACAACACACACAACCTTGAGGTGGATGGGCTACAACAGGGTACCACTCATCAAACAGGAAAAAGAGGCTACAATTTGCACAAGCTCACCAAAATTGGATAGTTAAAGACTGGAAAAATGTGTCTTGGTCTGATGAGTCTCGATTTCTGTTGAGACATTCAGATGGTAAGAGTCAGAATTTGGCGTAAACAGAATAAGAACATGGATCCATCATGCCTTGTTACCACTGTACAGGCTGGTGGTGTAATGGTGTGGGGGATGTTTTCTTGGCACACTTTAGGCCCTTAGTGCCAATTGGGCATTGTTTAAATGCCACGGCCTACCTGAGCATTGTTTCTGACCATGTCCATCTCTTTATGACCACCATGTACCCATCCTCTGATGGCTACTTCCAGCAGGATAATGCACCATGTCACAAAGCTCGAATCTTTTCAAATTGGTTTCTTGAACATGACAATGAGTTCACTGTACTAAAATGGCCCCCACAGTCACCAGATCTCAACCCAATAGAGCATCTTTGGAATGTGGTGGAACGGGAGCTTCGTGCCCTGGATGTGCATCCCCCAAATATCCATCAACTGCAAGATGCTATCCTATCAATATGGGCCAACATTTCTAAAGAATGCTTTCAGCACGTTGTTGAATCAATGCCACGTAGAATTAAGGCAGTTCTGAAGGCGAAAGGGGGTCAAACACAGTAATAGTATGGTGTTCCTAATGATCCTTTAGGTGAGTGTATATTCATATTTTTTTAAATCCTAAAGGATATATAAAAATTATTCAATCCAATACTTGTGGCAGTAGTAAGCAATAAGCATGGTGGGTCTTTAGGTTTTGGAGCAGAGCTTATAATGTGAAAGGCATGGTTAAAGTTCATGTATGGCAGAACATGAATATAAAAGACGAACAATGGCCACAAACAGAAGTTATGCATCAGGAAGCAAAAGTTAAACTTAGGAAAGAGTATTACAGACAATAGTTGCAGAACCTCCCATGCCAGTGGTACCTTTATAAAATACATTAGTAACACAAAACCTTTGAAGAATTCCTTAATAATTCATTTTACGCTGAACTCCATGAACTTTCTAGATGTAGCGCTTAAAAAGATTTGTGCGCCGTTTACTATGTAATCATGTTTGCTGACAGCAGATAAATCCTCTGATGGGTGTAGCTGTTACTCTCTAACCTTTATGAGGGGGTTTATGACCCCAACATTAGGATTGGTGTTGAACACTTTGTTGAAGCCAGGCTCTCGATTCACCAACTCCAGCTGATAAAACTTCTTGTCATCCTGAAACAAAGAAGGCACAGTCAGAGCGAAAGACCCTGTGCAGAAACAAAATCAACTGACATTGACTTTGGTCTGAACATGTGTAATGCTTTGGGACTACACAAAAATGAAGCACATCTAAAACACAAATCGGGATTAGTGCTGTAGCGTGACGTTTTTTACTCTAAAGGCTTACCACAAGCTTCTTCACCAGAGACTCTCTTTCAGTCACCATTTCTCGGAGGTCAGCGATCACCTGGAGATCTTCTGGTCTGCTCTCTCTGTTCCTGAACTTCTCCTCCGTTCCTTCCAGCCTGCTCAACCAGATGCATATATTTATAATCAAACAGCTTATTAACATTGTTAATACATGACATAGCACTGTTCCCTGACAGCAACAAGGTCCCTTGTTCGAACTGAACGTCTTCTTATTGGATAAGAATGTAGTCTCATGAATACTCACTATAGTACATCGTACGTCGCCACGTGACAACCTACTAAAATAGACTACACCATTGACCAACTAAAACCTGGTCTAAAGGCTAAAGCCAATGGCGCAATATTGTTTTTGTTATTTTAAGAGCGCATTATTAATATGCGCCTATAAACGGGACGACAATGCACATTTGCTTTTTACATGCATGGATAAAATGTAAAAGATTATTATTAAGTATCTTGGACATAAATTAGGATAGTTTACAGGACTTTAGAAAATGTGAAGTGCTGCTTCACCTGTAGCCTGGTAAGCAGATTTTTTTTGCTAATATTGCATTTATTTCATTTTTTTAATGCTACCCCACGGATTTATTGAATATGATGACTTTTGTTTAGATATGGTCGGGGAGAACCATTTTAAAGTAATATTTTTATATTTTTTTACTATTTTTATAATATTTTAATATTAGTGCTGAAATGCCTCTCTACTTGTTTGTAAATTCTTTATCTATTTGTTACAAATAAAGTATTTTTACTTGCAAAAAACATTTTGTGATTACAGTAATCATGCATCATACTTTATCATCAATTAAAACACTGCTTATTTTACCTATGACTCCATTACTGAAATAACTGAAGAGAACCAAAGCTTTAATTACAAAAATAACATTTCAATAAATAAAACAAACCAGTTTTTTTAACATCAGTCTTAAACTGGTGGTCTTCTTTCTCTGCTTACAGTTCTTACGCTTACAAACTCCGCCATGCAAATAGGTAATCCACCTTGGGGCAAGCGCAACTGGCTTTTAACTCTTTCACCGCCAGCGTTTTTTTTAAAGTTGCCAGCCAGCGCCAGCGTTTTTCACGATTTTCACCAAAGTTTAATGCCTTCCAGAAAATGTTCTTCTTTAAATATATAAACATACAATATACCAAATGAAAGAACAAACCCTCTCCTTTCAAAAAAAACCAAAAAAAGTTTTATCCTACCTTCAGTGGTTCTTTTGTAATCAGCTTTTGAATATGGGTAGGTTTCTGCAAAAACACCACATTTTGAGCAAAAAGCAGAGATAATTCCATTTTTGTGACGGACTTTTCATAGAGATCCCATTCAGAGCGATCTTTAAAACAGACACGGACATGCAGCCGCTTGCCATAGGGCAATACTTCCGGGTTTAAAAAGTTGCGGAAGGGCGCCACCTAGTGGATAATAGCGGTATTGTGGAAAGACGGAAAATCTCGTCATTGGCGGGGAAGCGTTTTCTCTTGATTGACGAGATATCTCGTCAATGGCGGTGAAAGAGTTAAAGGTGATGAGAGATGAGACTCTCATTGTTTTATTGAACGTTACGCCCAAAACACCCCCATTACTCATTAAGAGAATAGAAACAATCCTTTTAGACTGTGTGCCAGGCGCACAGACCATTTTCCTGTCGTTAAACTAACAAAAGTGAATTCAGAGACGCCCTAAATGCACTTGCGCCATGCACTTTAGACCATGCGCTTGGATCGTTAAAACAGGGCCCTGACAGCATAGACAGCATGGTTTGAAACAGAGATAATATGAATTGTTTGTAATTAAAAAATGATTCTGAAGGAAATAAAGTGACATTGCCATTCGCTTAACCGCAGTTGAGATAACATACTCACAAAATCTGTAGAGCGGAGATCTTGTCTTTTAACAACTCTTGAGCTTTGTTAAAATCTGAAAGCATGATCTGGGTCTCTCTGTTGTGGGACGCATTCAAATCTTCAATCTCTCTCTCCAGTCGCTTAGAAAGATCCTGTTCATGAGCCCTGCCAAAAAAATTATTAGTTTAGATTTGGAGAATGAAGGGCAATCAATTTTTTTAGATATATTTAGAGCAAAAAGACAACAAACTGCAGTTTCATTCAAATATGTCTTAACCTGGATCTGGGGCAAACAAACATGTGTGTGATTTCAGGCAGAGCTTCAGTGTCTAGAGAGCATTTGATTGGACAGGAAATTTGATGAGTGGGGGGACGTCATAAAAACTTTTTTAGCGTAAGTTCCAAACTGTATGTTTTGAATGCTTCTAAAAACAGTTGAATGTGCCCCCTAAATTTGGCAACTGGTAAAAAGTTGAAAACTCTCTGTAGGAATACATATTAAAGCACTTCACGATGAAGGATGTTTTTTGAGACAAATAGACAGGAGGTCTAATAAAGCACTATCTGGAGACGCCTTCTCTGACCTTGAGGTTTTTATTTGGTAAGATAAGAAGATTGTAGCCGAGGCTGCGTGGGAAACATGTGCCTTCTTCTTATATTAAATTAAGCATCTGGTTCAGCTAGACTGACCTTTAAATCTCTGTACTCTATATTATAATAGATTGCGAAAACATTATTCTACACACGCATTAGATGTTTTGATGTTCTTGCCTGAATAAAATGAGAAAACAGAAAATGTGATGACTGTAATTTTCACAGTTTATACAATAACCTTTACTTGCAATTTCGTACTTCTGTCTATTATTATCCTTTCAGTAATATTCACAAGGATAGGAAACATGCCCTGAGATAAACTGATTTCATTACCACAAGACTGAAAACTTTACTTGTCAAGCCATTTAATAATAATAATAATAATAATAATAAAATAACAATAAATTAAAATTAATTACTTTTTTATATTATATTATCACCATTTCAAGTGTAATTTAATTTGTACAATAAATCAATAAATCCTCATAATTGTCTCATGTAACAGGTGCAAGGACCCAGCATTTAGAGAGCAAGAACCTGATCTGTAGGTTGGCCTCACTGCGGATCCTCAGAACTTCTTTTCCTTTAATCTCCAGCTCTTTTGTCAGAGTGCTGATGGTCTCATTGAGAGAGTGGATTTCATGGTCCAGATCAGCGATCCGGTTCTTCCTGCAGTTCACCTCCTGCTCCAAGTCTGAAATACGTGCCAGGAGGTCTTCTTCCTGAAGGCATCAAACAAAGAAAACAGCTCGAAACTTCAGATGTGTCCAACTATGCCCTTTACGCCTGAAAAGATGAACATGATTTTAAAGTCCCTTTGAAATCAAAACTGAAACTTTTTTTAAGTTATATTGCAGTGTTTATTATAAAGAATTTATTTGTGTATGTCAATATTTAAAAAAAATGTATGTGCCCTCATAAACTTCAATCAAAATCTGAAAATGTAGTCTCGCCCTCTTGTGGCGATCGGATGTCAGCTACAGTAGACGGCTTGGGCGGGAGCATCTGTTAACTCCGCCCACTACAACTGTCAGTCTGCTGCTATTTTGGTTTTACGTGTAAATACGTCTCAACACCGAAGTACAGTCAGTTGCGACTTCTGGTTCGCAGGGACTTTAATAAAGTACTTTAATCACTCAGGAATTATTTGCTTGAAAAAAGCATTGCAAGTTTTTTTTAAACCTGTGGTTTTGGCCCAGTGTATATAGGTCATATTATACAATATTGAGTCGTGAAGGGGTATTAACTTTAGTGAGACAAACATGAGACTGAGAGAAAAGAGAAGGATTATAAATCAAATATGAGAATGGGAAAGGATTGTGACCAGAGTCCTGCCATAATTCAGAACTCCCTATCCTCATCCTTTATTCATTGCGGTTATTCTTCACATTCATGTAAAGTGCAGCTTAGCCTAGAGACATTTTATCATGGCCACTGCTTCTCAGTAGAATTCATGCCGCTCTATTCTCAGAAACCACAACCTCGTCTTGAAGCCAAGAGAAGCAATGTATCATTTGGTTTTATCTTTAATAAATCCAGAAAGACAGCTGGCCCTGGCTTTCACCCTGAAACATTATGGATACAAATCCAATGTGGGATTGTGGTGTTCTAGTTATTCTGCTGATAGTACTTGTGGAAAATTCCACAGACTTACCATACAGTATTATAGAGACTCCTGTATCTACATCTGTCTGTCTGTCTGTCTGTCCATACATGCATCTATCTGTCTGTATGTCTATTTATCCGTTCATCAGTCTGTCTATCAATCCGTTCATTTGTCTGTCTATCCATGCATCTATCTGTCTGTATGTCTATCTATCTGCTCATCTGTCTGTCTGTTAATCTATCCGTTTATCTGTCTGTCATTCATGCATCTATCTGTCTGTCTGACTGGATGTCTACCTATATATTCATTTGTCTGTCCATCCATGTCTCTGTCTGTCTGTATGTCTATCTGCTCATCTGCCTGTCTGTTAATCTATCCATTTATCTGTCTGTCCAACCATGCATCTATCTGTTTATCTATCTGTTCATCTGTCTGTAAATCCATCCATCTATCTATCTGTTCATCTGTCTGTCCATCCATGCATCCATGTATCCGTCTGTCTGTTCATCTGTCTGGTCATCTGTCTGTCCATCTATGCATCCATGTATCCGTCTGTCTGTTGGTCTGTCCGTCTTTCTGTCTGTTCATCCATGCATCTGTCTGTTGGCCTGTCTGTCTGTCTGCCCATCCGTCCGTCTGTTTATCTATCTGTTCATCTGTCAGTCCATCATGCATCCATCTATCTATCCATCTATCTATCCATCTATCCGTCTGTCTGTCTGTCTGTCTGTCTGTTCATCTGTCTGTCGATGTATCCGTCTGTCTGTCCATCCATCCGTCCGTTTATCTATCTGCTCATCTGTCTGCCCATCCATGCATCTATCTGTCTGTCTGTCTATCTATCTATCTGTTCATCTGTCTGTCCATCCATGCATCTATCTGTCTGTCTGTCTGTCTGTTTATCTATCTGTCCATCCATGCATCTATCTATCTGTCTGTCTATCTATCTGTTTATCTGTCTGTCCATCTATGCATCCATGTATCCGTCTGTCTGTTGGTCTGTCCGCCTTTCTGTCTGTTCATCCATGCATCTGTCTGTTGGCCTGTCTGTCTGTCTGTCTGTCTGCCCATCTGTCCGTCTGTTTATCTATCTGTTCATCTGTCAGTCCATCATGCATCCATCTATCTATCTGTCTGTCTGTCTGTCTGTCTGTTCATCTGTCTGTCGATGTATCCGTCTGTCTGTCCATCCATCCGTCCGTTTATCTATCTGCTCATCTGTCTGCCCATCCATGCATCTATCTGTCTGTCTGTCTGTTTATCTATCGGTTCATCTGTCTGTAAATCCATGCATGTATCCATATATCTATCTTTCTGTCTGTCTATCTGTTCATCTGTCTGTCCATCACTGCATCAGTCTGTCTGTCTGTCTGTTTATCTATCTGTTCATCTGTCTGTAAATCCATGCATGTATCCATATATCTATCTTTCTGTCTGTCTATCTGTCTGTCCATCACTGCATCAGTCTGTCTGTCTATCGGTCAGTCCGTTTATCCATCTGTTCATCTGTCTGTCCATCCATGCATCTATCTGTCTGTTCATCTGTCTGGTCATCCATGCATCTGTTTGTTGTCCTGTCTGTCTGTCTGTCCATCTGTCCGTCTGTTTATCTGTCTGTAAATCCATCCATCCATCCATCCATCCATCTATCTATCTGTCTGTTCATCTGTCTGTCCATCCCTGCATTAGTCTGTTTGTCTGTCCTTCCATCTGTTTATCTATCTGTTCATCTGTCTGGTCATCTATGCATCTGTTTGTTGGCCTGTCTGTCTGTCCATCCGTCCGTCTGTTTATCTGTCTGTAAATAAAAACATCTATCTATCTATCTATCTATCTATCTATCTATCTATCTATCTATCTATCTATCTATCTATCTATCTATCTATCTATCTATTTATCTATCTATCTATCTATCTATCTATCTGTCTATCTGTCTGTCTGTCCATCTGATTGTCCATCCATGCATCCATCTGTCTGTCTGCCCATTGTCCGTTTGTTTATCTATCCGTTCATCTGTCTGTCCATCCATGCATCTATCTATTTGTTTATCTGTCTGTCCATCCATGTATCTGTCTGTTGGCCTGTCCGTCCGTCTGTTTATCTATCTGTTCAATCTTTCCATCCATCCATCCATCCACTTGCTCATCTGTCCATCTGGCTGTCTATCTCTCCTTCTATTTGTCTGTCCGTCTGTCCGTCTGTCCGTCTATCTATCTATCTATCTATCTATCTATCTATCTATCTATCTATCTATCTATCTATCTATCTATCTATCTATCTATCCGGCATTCCATCTGTCCATCCATCTATCTATCTGTCTATGGTGGGAATTTTCTCTATTTTTCTCTAGACAATGTAAAAATCTTGTTTATTTACACACTACTCAACATTTATATAGGGTGACCATCTGTGCCATTCTTCCCAGATGCGTCCTGGCCAGGATTTCGGTCGCGTCTTCCGGAAGTCATATTTGTCAATCGCATACGTCATAGAGGATTATTATTATTATTACAGAAAAGCAACAGTTACATTTTAAGGTAAGAATGAAACTACGATTGTATGTCTTATGTTTTTAAATGAATGTAACAAATACGACTTCCGGAAGATGTGGCAGAAATCCTGGCCAGGAAGAATGGCACGTATGGTCACCCTAATTTATATACATAAGCCTACCCCTAGGCTTTGTTTACACCTGGTATTAAGATATGCTTTGGTCGACCAGATTAGAAGTGGAGGACGCTAAATACAGGTATAAACAGGGTTGATAAAACTAAAGCAGCTGCTCTTTTATTTTTGTTTCACTTTGCTAGCGTGTCAAAGTTACACAAGCTTATTATATCAATTGCATGTTTGCTAACAATACAAGCAGCAGTACTTTGACATACTATTAGTGCACATCAATTTAAACCTGGCATTTCCCCTGCTCACATTTCAACAAAAGCAGCAATTCAATTTCTGTCTGGGTGTAATGTTATCAAAGTAATACTTTGAAAAAGCCTCACATGTTCTTTGCAGCGTTCAATAGTATCATCCAGCTCTCGTCTGGCCGCGTTGTTCTCCTTCAAGTGAACTTGCCTCATATGTTCAATGGCAGTGGCGTGAAGATGATTGAGTTCAGAGCGAAGGGAAGCTACAACAAAAACAAAAGCTAGTATAAACCCAAGAACACACAAATCTATGTCCCTCTCCCAAAACACCATCTCAAGTCTGTACAGAATGTTGTGTAGATGCACCGAGTGACTCACAGATTGCTATCATCACTATAAAATACTTACATAACAAAAGTGTATAATGCATGAAAAGACTTCAATGACCCAATTAATGGCTCTGATGCTGTAGGAAGGTGTGTGATGCTATATTTAATATGGTGGGTGTATGACTCACCGAGCATGGCTTTGCCCTCATCCTCCAGCTCAAAGCGCAGAGTCTGCAGCTCCTGGTCCGACTGCTGACGGAGGATTTCAAGGGTCTGTCTGTGAGCTTCTCGCAAAGCGTGTAACTCTTCCCTCTGTTCCTGCTTCATACGATCCTCCAGCTCCTATGCAAACATATTCATGCACATACAACATTGTTGTTTGTAATACAAAAAATTTATTTGTTGGCACAATTACGTTTTCTATATAACAAAATTTGCGTTTGTAATACAAAAATGTTTTGTTTCGCATAATTATAATTATATTATATAACACAATCAAAAATTGTATATGTTGGCACTATTACATTTTTCTATACAACAACATTTTTGTTTGTAATACAAAAAAGTAATTTGTTGGCACAATTATGGTTTTTATATAACAAATTTTTCGTTTGTAATACAAAAAAATATTTGTTTCGCATAATTATAATTATATAACACAATCGAAATATAAAATTTTCTATACAATATAACAACATTTTTGTTTATAATAAAAAAATGTTCCCCGCACAATTACAGTTTTTCTATATAACAAAATATTTGTTTGTAATACAAAAAATGCATTTGTTGGCACATTATGTTTTCTTTATAACAACATTTTGTTTGAAATACAAAAATTATTTGTTTTGCATAATTATAATTATATTATATAAAATTATATGTTGGCACAATTACTTTGTCTTTATAACAAAATTTTTGTTTGTAATACAAAAAAAATTTGTTGGCACAATTACGTTTTCTATATAACAAATTTTTCGTTTGCAATACAAAAAATACAATTTGTTTCGCATAGTTATAATTATATTATATAACACAAGCAAAAAATGTATATGTTGGCACAATTAAATTTTTCTATATAACAAAATTTTTATTTGTAATAAAAATTGTTCCCTGCACAATTACAGTTTTCTATATAACAACATTTTTGTTTGTAATACAAAAAACTTATTTGTTGGCACAATTACATTTTCTATTTAACAAATTTTTAGTTTGTATTAAAAATTGTTTAGCATAATTAGAATTAAAGTATATAACACAATCAAAAATATATTGGCACAATTAAATTTTTTATATAACAACATTTGTTTGTAATACAAAAATAATTAGTTTTGCATAATTATACTTTTTTATATTACACTAGAGTTTAGTTTATTTTTTATTAGTTTTTAATACAAAAATGTATGTGTTGGCACAATTACATTTTTCTATATAACAAAATTTTTGTTTGTAATAAAAAATGTTCCCTGCACAATTACAGTTTTTCTATCTAACAAAATTTTTGTTTGTAATACAAAAAATTTATTTGTTGGCACAATTACATTTTCTATTTAACAAATTTTTCATTTGTAATAAAAAATAGTTTAGCATAATTAGAATTATATAAGTAAATTATAAGAAGTATATAACACAATCAAAAATGTTGGCACAATTACATTTTTCTATATAACAACATTTTTGTTTGTAATACAAAAATGTATATATTGACACAATTTAATTTTTTATATATCAACACTTTTGTTTATAATACAAAAATAATTTGTTTCGCATAATTATAATTATATTATATAACACAATCACAAAATTTTTATGTAGGCACAATTACATTTTTCTATGTAACAACATTTTTGTTTGTAATACAAAAAATGTATTTGTTGGCACAATTACATCTTGTTTTTAACAAATTTTTCATTTGTAATAAAAAAATGTTTAGCATGATTAGAATTAAAGTATATAACACAATCAAAAAAATGTATATGTTGGCACAATTACATTTTTCTATATAACAACACTTTTGTTTGTAATACCAAAAATATATATATTGGCACAATTACATTTTTTATATAACAACATTTTGTTTGTAATACAAAAATAATTAGTTTCGCATAATTATACTTTTTTAAATTACACTAGAGTTTAGTTTATTTTTTTATTAGTTTTTAATACAAAAATGTATATGTTGGCACTATTACATTTTTCCAAACAATTTCAAAATATTTAAGCATACGCCTTAAAATCAAGGAGTTTTAGAAAAATAAGAAACATTTCAGTAAATTGACCCTAAACATTTGAACCACAGTGTATGAAGAAACAGATAAAGCAAAGAAGATCATTTGCCTTTATAGTGCATGACGATACAATGATAATAGGAAACAGCATCATCTAATTAGAAAATCATTCAGCTCTATCCTTTACACTCTCATTTCATGGATCGTTTTCTACTGCCAGCCCTGATCTGCGGAGAACGTGAAAACATTTACACAGTCCATCCACAAAGCCATTTCAACATGCAGCGACACCAAATGCATTCAAGGTCTAACAGAAAAGGATGGAGATGAAAGCAACTATTAATGTTTTTCCATTACTCGGTAATCTGAAATATGGCCAAATCAGCTTAAAAACTTTTTTCTTGGCCCCAGAAGCAGGCTGAGAGATATGAAGAAAAGCCTGTTAGACGTTACACAACACTCCTACTTCAAACGCCTGGGTTGATATCATAAAATATTCGCTCACGTCCAATATTGAAATAAAACAACAGTGTTGCAGTTGCCTGAAGGAGAAAGGTGTTCGCTTAAACATGTGTGTGTTGAGAAGACAAGGAGCAATATTTACAATAAACATCATACATAGTGGAGATGGGTGCTCTGGTCCAGTGAGCTTGAACTTAAAGGCATAGTTCACCCAAAAATTATGCACGACTTTTATCCAATAAAATATATTAAGCAGAATGTTATTGACTTACTGCATAGCCCTAGTCACCTTTTACTTTCATTGTATGAAAAAAAGAACTATTAACTATGCCTTTAAGAAGAATAAGAGGAGACACAATGAATGGGATCAATAGAGGATGAGAGATGGCAAATCACATCCAGATAGAGCAATGGTGGCAGGCATGTTCAACGAGGTACATGCATGTGTGGATGTTTCAGTGCAGAATGTAACAACATCACGCCACAAGAATCCAGATTAAAGACTGGAGCATATTAGACTAAAACTATAAAATAAATAGATCTGAATTATAGCATAACAACGAGATCTGTTTGCATTTACGCATTTGGTAGCTGCTTTACATCCAAAGCATCTTACATTGCATTCAGGCTATTTTTATCAGAATGTGCATTCTCTGGGGATCAAACGCAGGATCTTGACATTGCACCATATTCTTATCAGCTGAGCTAAAGGGAAGCTGTGGTTAAAGTGCACTGCATGTATATAAATCACAGGAGTAGATGTCTCAGATAACGTGTCATGACAGTACATATCCAAGAGCTCTTCATTTGCAGTGTTTCACCCCAACTTTAGAAAACCATAATTTCTGTCAATATTACATTCAAAATTGCTCCTGAATGATGAAATTTAAAGGGCACCTATTATACAAAATCCACGTTTACAAGGTGTTTGGACATAAATGTGTGTTGGCAGTGTGTGAACTAGGGATGCATATCAATTAATCGCGATTAATCTATAGCCGAATAAAAGTTTTTGTTTACATCATATATGTGTGTGAACTGTGTATAATAATTATGTATATATAAATATGCACACATGCATGTATAATTTTAAGAAAAAAATATATTTATATATTAAGTATTTATATTTATATATAATATAAATTATACATAAATATACAAATGTATATACACATGTAAACATTGCTTAAATATATACATGCATGTGTGTGCATTTAACTATACAAAGTTATTATACACAGTACACACACATATATGATGTAAACAAAAACTTTTATTCTGCTATAGATTAATCGCGATTAATTGATATGCATCCCTAGTGTGAACACAACTACCCTACAATATAAAAAAATCTATTCACCCCTTTTTTAATCCCCATTAAACCAAAGCAGTTTTATTAGACATGCTGTTTTGATTCTCTTAGCAATGTGATGTCACACTGCTAAAGCCCCGCCCATGGCCGCTGACTGGCAGTCTTGTATTACCATCGTTTCTGCCTTCAGTGAGTTGGACGCTGTCTGACATATTTCTGTGCTTTTTTGTAAAATCAAAATTTTTAACCAAAGCATCACTTCTGGTAAGGCAGCTAAGAACAATAGCTCATTTGCATTTAAAGCTACACACACAAAACAGTGCATTTTTGCTCCCACCCAAATAGGGGCCTTTTGGACATGCTATAATAAATGATCTTTGGGGTATTTTAAGCGGAAACTTCACAGAAAGATTCTGGACACACCTGAGACTTACAGTATATTGCCTCTTGTAAAAATCGGTATACTATGTGCCCTTTAATCTACAGTTGTTATTAGTAAAACATTAATAATATATTTGAATTAGGCTTGTTGCGATAGTCGGTGAAACGGTGATTACCGGTGTTTCAGCCTCTCACCGGTTAGATCACTTACCCACCGCGATACCGTCTTTCACCGTCGTTTTGATATTTTCTTGTAATTAAATCATTTAGTTTCGTTAGAGAGAGCAAACACTTACAACTGTATGTGTCTGCTGTCTGAATCCAGCGGAGCTGAACGCGCGTCATCACAGAGCAGCGGCTGCGGGTGTCAGTTATAAGATGCATATATGATGTTTAATGTAGGCGAGATCGTTTTGTTGTTGTGTTTTTCATTAAGAATAATAATAAACCCATCATTCAAGCAGCGCTTTATGGAGGAATAGCCGGTTGCTCTGCTTGGGACTGGCGGGTTTCTCTCAGAAGTACCTGCGCACATTGACTCAAGCACTTAAACCAGCTGTTGCACTCGCATTTACACGCAAATTCATACGCGATTTAACGCAGCGTACGCAAGCGCTGGATTTAAACAACAGTTGCATCTAATTCAAAAGTGAAAGTAAAATGCGCACTTCTGTCCATTTATAAGCCCCTCCCACCCGGTGAAACCGGTAACACCGGGTTTGTCACGCGCTGATTAACCGGTGGGAAAATTATGTCACCGCAACAACCCTAATTTCAATAAAAAGCGAAGACATCAATTTGCCAAAGTTGGACATCACTTTTGGCCGAGACTGTATATTCGTCCATGCATTGTCCATATACTCAAGTGTAGGGCTGGGTAGGTAGTATGTCAAGTTTTGATAATATATCTGTATTTTCTCCCAGCGGGATATAGGAAGAGACAACACTATGGCTGACTAATGATTAGTCGTGACCAAAGTTTGCAGAATAAAAGTTTTTGTTTACATAATATATGTGGATGTACTTTATCTAATAATTATGTAAAAATACACACAAAAAAATGCATGTATATATAAAAAAAAAATGTGCATGTGTATATACAATGTTTTTTTATATATAATTTATATATATATATATATATATATATATAATTATTATATAGTTGATTTTTTCTTAAAATTATACATGCATGTGTGTGTTTATTTGTACATAATTATTAGAGACAGTACACGCACATATATTATGTAAACAATAGGGCTGTCACGATTATGAAATTTCGCTGACGGTTAATTGCCTAATAAATTGTGGTCTGAAATCATCATGATGAGGTCAAACAATCGTGATGAGACGATTATTTAATCATTGTGACAGCCCTAGTAAACAAAAACCTTTATTCTGCAAATGATTAATCACGACTAATCGGTAGGCATCTCTAGACAACACTGTCTATATCTGTAAGGTCTGATATGACTCAGATATGATCGCTGTGGTCAGACGTGAGCTTTCCTACCAGGATGTTTTCATTTCCTTCTACTCTTTTAATAAAATGGTTGTGACATCTCACATGAGACGACATCTATACCACCTTGTAGAAAATACAGAGATACATCATCCACAAATAGAATTTTAAAATTGAAGGAATTTTGGTCAATATCGCCGAGCCCGACTCAAGTGTAATCACATAATAAGACTAACAACGTCAAGACATGCAAAGTATCTCCATGTGCAGTTTAACATGTGACAAGCTTAAACTGTATGCAGCTTGTATTTTTGTGAATGTCTGTTAAGAGTAGGCTATGTTTGTGCGCATGTTGGTGCATATGGTGGCGTTACCCTAAGCTCCATCTGTTGCGCATCCTCCAAATCCTGCATGGTGCAGCAGTGGACTTCCTGCAGATGATGCTCCCTATGCTGATGCTCCATCGCCAGTTCCTGCAACTGTTGCGCAAGGTGTTCCCGCTCTTGGCTGAACTGTGCCTGCAACTGCTGCAACGCGCTTTTCGACTGCGACATCTGCAGCTCCAGGCTCTGCTTCAGCAATGAGATCTGACACAAGAGAAAAACAGAGTGAAAACTCTCGCAGGGAACCCTCAGAGAGAAGGAAACTGTGAATTGCAGACGATTCGGATTTGGGAGAAGGCAAATGTAAGAAACTGACAAAGATCAATGCTTGAGATGATTATGCTTTACTAACCATAAGTAGCTTTTCAGCTACTGGTGAACTAACTCTTATTAATTTGCAACTACATGTTAAAGGCGGGGTGCATGATCTCGGAAAGCCAATGTTGACATTTAAAGTCACCTAAACAAACACAGCCCTACCCCAATAGAATCTAGACCTTCTTTAGATAGACCCGCCCCACACATACGCAACCCAGGCAACGATGTCGGTTAGTAGACACGCCTCTTACTGCTGATTGGCTACAAGTGTGTTTTGGTACTCGGCCCGACTCCCTTTTCCAAAGCGTTTCCCAAAAATCGTGCACCCCACCTTTAACAAACTGCTATTAGAGTAACTACATCAGGTGGTCACGTCAGCAGCATGTTTTCATCAAAAATATCTAAAAATGTGTTTTGAAAACAATCCAAGGACTTGGTGGTTTAGAATGACACAGGGGTAAGTGATTTATGATAAAATTGTAATTTTGGGGTGAACTAACCCTTTAAATTATTGTTTAAGTAGTAAAACAATACAAATGCAAACATTGTAAATGCGCATTGTAAATGAGTCCCTGCACCCTTGCCTCACAGTGGTTTGGTCCAGTGCCTGCTTTCCCTATCAACTTCACGTACTGTAACATGTACAGACAGGCTGCTATTAAAACATTTCAACCATGTAGCTGTGTCATCAGTTTTATGTAAATTAAATTTTCATTTGAAACCTTTTTTTTTTACATACCCCCAGGTACCCTGAAATGAGAAAAGTAATGTATTCAAAACAGCTCAATCTACAAGATAAGAAGGGTTTAATTCTCACAGACTATTAAATAAGATAAGAGCAGGATTAAGATGAAGAAATAATGAAGTAAATTCTTTCTAATCACCAAGAGGGAGAAACGGAGGATATCGCAGGCCGAAAATAGACGCAGAGGCAATAAAATGAGGCCAACAAAGAAGAGAGCGTTTCACTGGAGCTTTAGTATATACTGCCTTTGAAACTGGCACTGAGATTTTTCTTAACACACTGCTGAGGGACTTATTAGATACAGAATTACGTGAGGTTGAGGGACCACACTGGAGTTATGGTCTTAGCAGACTAGCTTGGTATTGTCCCCTTCTTTTCCAGTAAAATAAATGTCCATTAAAGGGGACATATCATGAAAATCTGACTTTCCATGTTTAAGTGCTATAATTGCTTCCACCAACCTAGAAAATGTGAAAAAGATCAACCCAGTAACTTAGCTTTGGTAAACCATTCTCTGCAAGCATGTGAAAAAATAGGTCATTGAAATTTGGCTCCCCTTGTGATGTCAGAAGGTGATAATACGGCCCCTTAATCCGCACTATCCAACCTCGGCACTGCCATTTAGTGCAGAGATCAGCACCCAAAAATGGCACATCTTTCCCCGCCATTGACGAGTTATCTCGTCATTTAAGAGAAAACATTTGCATAAAAAAGTCTTCCTGATGAATTTATATGTTAATCTGCATAACCGCGATTGTTCACTAGATGGCGCACTTACCCAATTTATAAAAAACTGAAGCAAAAACGTTATTTACTCATTTTAAACTCTGTGGGCCCTATTTTAACGATCTGAAACGCAAGTGCAAAGCGGAAAGCGCAAGTGACTTTGTGGGCGGATCTTGGGCGCTGTTGCTATTTTCCCGGCGGGAGAAATAACTCTTGCGCCAGGTGCAAATCAATAAGGGGTTGGTCTGAAGTAGGTTCATTATTCATAGGTGTGGTTTGGGCGTAACGTCAAATAAACCAATAAGAACGCTATCCAACATTCCCTTAAAACGCAACGGCGCAAGTTCCATGGCGGGTTGCTATTATTATTACGGATTTACAAGGCGTACGCCAGGAGCGGTTCACAGCCGAGGAGACCGACGTTCTTGTAAGAGCAGTCAAAGACAGCCTCTACACATGACCTGATGCCAGCAGAGGACATCGCTGCGTCCACCCTCACCGCTGAAAGGGTTTTGGGGCTTTGAAATCAGACCCAAGAAACGCAAGCAAGGTCCAACCCCAAAGTACACTTACAAATCAAGTTCACATACATTAAGGTTTCTTATGAAATTTTTTTTATTATTATTTACATGCGTCACTGACAAAGTCAATTGCGCTGGGTGCAAGATAGGGCCCTGTGTATCTTTTGATAATCGTTCTGAATCTGATCTCTAACAAAATTCCTTCCCAAAATGAAATTTTTTCAGTTTTGCTAAAAAAATATAATTATGTCGGTTACATGCCCCTTACTACTAATTGGCTACAAGTGTGATTTGGTACTTGGCATGACTCCTGTTTCCAAAGTGTTTCTCAACATCATGCACCCCGCCTTTAACTAGCTCTCATCAGGGTAACTACATCAGAAGGTCACGTCAGCAGCATGTTTTCATCAAAAATATTTGAATTTTTGGGTGAACTAACCCTTTAAATAATTGTGTAAGTAGTAAAACAATAGAAATGCAAACATTGTAAATGCACTTTGTAAATGATAAAAGAATATATAAAAATACCCATATTTAAGAGTTTATAAGCAAAGAAAAAAATATATAGGATGAAATAGTTTTTTTTCCCGTTTTGTTTGTTTGTTTATTGTTTGTTTGAAAGCAGAGGGTCTGTTCTTTTATTTGATATATTTGTATGTTTGTATATTTTTTGAGGAAATTTTTCCTTGAAGTTTTTGTTTTAAACTTTTGTGAAAATCAGGACAAATGCTGGTGGGCAACTTTTCAAAAAAAAAAAAAAAGGCTGGCGTGGAAAGAGTTAACATGCTATAATTAATTATCCATATGGTATTTTTAGCTAAAACCTTATATACACGCACTGTGGAGACACCAACAATTTATTTGACATCTTTAAAAAGTCTTGTGAAATGTCCCCTTTAAAAAACACATACTTGCATTTAAATGTACATTTACATTATGCATTTGTCAGATGATCCTTTTCAAATAAGCGACCTATAGTGCATTCAATCTATATTTATCAGTACGAGTGTTTCCTAGGATAAAACCCCTGACAAATAGGAACACGAAGCAAAGAGAAGTAAAGCTACATTGGATATAAAATCTTGTTTTTAGAACATTTATGCTTAAAGCGTAACTAAACCCCTGGTCAGAGCCGGACTCCACCCACTGGCAATATTTAAAAATGCAAGAAAAGTGGGCAAACCCCAACGAAGATAGAGGGGACGTACTGAGCTCGTACCAAGGGTGTGATGAGTTCGTAACAAGGGCATGGTGAGCTTGAACCTGCTTACATCACGTCGTACCGCTTACATCACGTCGTACCGCTTACATCACGTAGTACCGCAACATCCAATAGGAAAATTCAACTGCAGTAGCTACCGTTCAACCTGAAGAGGGCAGCAGTCGCAGCACTCAGATATTTTTACATCATATATTGTAGCATTGAAACACTTTATACCCAACATCGGCCTGATTTTGCCAAGTGAGAGATGTCTTCAGGGCAACATATTGTGTTGACCCAAGAAGAAAATTTTTGTTAATAAAACCTAAACCCACCCAAACGCCAACCCTAACCATAACCGAAGACTAAAATCATAGTGAAATGATAAGTGAAAAACAATGGTTTAGAAGCAGCTAATCATGGTTATAAGCACAATCTTGAAACATACTGTAAACTCATTTCTCAAATCTGATTAGTTGATTGAAATGTTGTCCCAGGATTAACATAATGTTGCCCTGAGGACATCAACCACTTGGCAAAATCAGGAGAGCATTATAACCAAATGACAGAAAGTTACTCAAATCAATGAACAGCACTAGTAAAGCCCCATTCTTACAGATCATTAACTAAAAAAAGTTGGTTTAGGGTTTAGCTACTAAATCTAGAAACTACTTGCCAATAGGATTACAAAGAAATGACAAGTTTTTCTTTTACGAAAATATTGACCTATAGCGGTGAAAAGGTCAGATGACAAAAATCTGACACAGCAACCTTTGTAGGTCTATGACATGAGAGGCAGTGACCAGAGACCAACACAAAGACAGATTGCATGAGGCAGGTTGTCAGAGAGACTCAAATACTCAGAGCATCATGGGAAATAAAGGTGCCCAGCAGATGTTTTGTGCAATTGTGTGCAATTGTAATAATAGTTATAAAGACAGGCAGACAGACACAATAGACAGATAGATAAATAGGGGTCATCTCTCAAACTGTGTGTTACCTGTTCCAAAAGGTCCTCCACCTTCCTCTGCCAGCTCTCTCTGGCTGCCATCATCTCCAGGTCTCTCTGCTGGGAAAGCTGTGTGAGGGCCATCTGTTTTTCTGCCTGATATTCGGCTGTCAGCTCCTCTCGCAGACCCTTCAGCTCGGCCCTAGAGATGCATCAACAAAGAGGCAGATGAAAAAAAAGGACACAAAGATGCATTCTTTTAAAACTGTTTAACTCATTGACAGCGCCACAAATGTCTCAGTTACCTTCAGTTAACTCATTTGACTGTATACAGTTGTGCAGATCAGATTACAATCAAATTTTAATCCAAATGCATGCCGGATGAATACGATTTGTTGGATAGGATTTGATCCAAGACAGAGTGCTTTTGCTTTACAGCATTTATTATTTCATTTACTGTGTGCTCAAATACCAAACACGGTACAGTCGCAGTTTATTCAATTTAATGTGGCATGCAAATTTCAGCTCCATTTTTAGCACCGTGTACAATTACTCATCATGTGACTCATACGCTTGCAGTAGCACCTCAGAGCGTCGGTCCACTTCAGGTCCAGCTCCTCCGTGATTTTGTCCATTTTCTGTTTCTCCTCCGTTTTGATGCCGATGACCCGGGCTTCGTGTTGCTGTTTTTGGCTCTCTATCTCTTCCTGTTGGTGTGTGAAGTATGGATAATGATTCATCACGGTAAAAGCAAAAAAGCACAGTTTGCTGAAGAGATCTTTTTGCGGCTTCACTGCAGAACAAAAGCGGCTGTTTTGGGCGCCTTCGAAATTGAATGAGGCCTAATTTTTCTTTTAACATCTCGCCATGCTCCATTATCCATCTTCTATTGCAGTGATTGGCCCACTGAATGCACAGCTCTCGGTTTGTACGCTCCTACAAGCTATTTTAAAGAAAAACACCACCAGGTAAATGTTCTTACCTCAACTTAGACAATACATATCTTTTTTCAATGCGCGCACTTTTAATCATTGTACAGCGCGTCATGAATGTGTTAGCATTTAGCCTAGCCCCATTCATTCCTTAGGATCCAAACAGGGATAAATTTAGAAGCCACCAAACACTTCCATGTTTTCCCTATTTACAGACTGTTACATGAGTTGTTACATGAGTAGTTACACGAGTAAGTATGGTGGCACAAAATGAAACTTTTGTTTGGAGCCATAGGAATGAATGGGGCTAAATGCTAACACATTCACGTAGCACTCTACAAAGATTAAAAGTGCACGCGTTGATAAAAGATAGGTATGTATTAATTCATCTAAGTTGAGGTAAGAACATAAAATATAGAAAAACTGTGGTGTTTTCCTTTAAATGCTAAAACATTTTATATTGATATCTTCGATCAGAAAGAGAGATTTACTCATGCAGGTTGTAAATGATAAATTGAGCAAAAAAGGAAATTCTTTTACTTGTAGATCCGTGAGAAGGCTGCTCGTCTCTCTCACTCTCGACCTGGTGGCGTCTAGCTCGATGAGAAGCTTTTCCTGGCTGTCTTTAAGACAAGAGATGTGGCTCTCAGCGCTATCCAGATTTTCTTCACTCTCTTTCACGAGATCCTTTAGATGAGCCACCTAAGATAAGCCACAATGACAGCTGAATGCATATACAACTATTACAACTTCATTTGGATTTCCTGAAGGAAATGGCAGTGCTTGCAAGGCAGCAAAAGAATAATAAAAGGTTTAAGTGAGCTTAGGTTTTAGGCTTTGGTTCTGTGCAGCATAGCTGATGTCATAAAACTCAATGGGTGAGCTGCTTTCGATCGGCTGTGCCCCCAGTCTACGAAATTTTTTTACACATTTTTTTCTACATGATCATCCTACATAATGTAAAGAACATTCTGTAAAAATACAACCTTGATATCTTTAATATCAGAGAGTAAGGTCATGTCAAAGCTAGAAATCAATGTGAAAGCAAGGACTGAAATTAAACTTTGATGCTCATAATAGTTAAAGTCTCAGTTGTCATGACAAGTTATGATGTATTGCTTTATGTCAAGTTGTGATAACAAAGAAAAAAGTTTCTGGAAATGATCTGTTTATATAATTGATAAGATTAATAAGAAATGGTGGATCTAAACCTCTTGGTTGGCCATATTGAGCTTTGTAGTGAGTTCCTCTCGTATGGTCTCTAATTGTTGTTGCAGGTGGTTCCTCTGCTCTTCCAATGACAGACGGCGAATCTCAAACTGTTGTCTCATCTCCTGCGTAAGCAAAAATGAAATGACAACATTAGAAGAACCACAGCAGAGCAATTAAACAAGAGGTACATCCAGACATTGTGACAGTCTGCCGCTGGCAGATGGAGCCGATTTAATTACATCGAAGATAAAGCTTTGTTGGGCGCGGAAATGTTTTCAAAAAAATAAATTGAGATGATTGCCACAAGATGACAAGTAGATTAGTCTCAATATTCATGGTGATTGAAAGCCATTTTTGTGGAGCTACAAAACTGGGAATAATATCAATGTCACTTTGTCATTGCTGCAATAAGAAACGGTTGTTTGCATATCAACACTTGAGGGAGCGGTGGAAAATTTCATTTAGTGGTGCTGCTCTCAGGAGCCGAATAGATCATTTGGGAACAGTGGTTATGCAGCGGTCCTGTTTAATAGGACTGAATATTTATATTGTTAATTGGTCTTGCATACCCAAATCCCAGCTCTAATACACTTACAACATGTTACGTTTCATTTATTTATTAATCACAACACAGAGAATAGTGAAGAGTACAAAACACATGGGAGTGTCTATCAAGTGATAAACTGCTACTAAAGCAAAAACTAATGTCTATTCTTTACCAGACATTACAGGGACACTACACTTTATTTGAAAATATGCTCATTTTCCAGCTTCCCTAGAGTTAAACATTTGATTTTTTACCTTTTTGTAATCCATTCAGCTGATTTCCAGGTCTGACGCTAGCACTTTTAGCATAGCTTAGCACAAATCATTGAATCTGATTAGACCATTAGCATAGCGTAAAAAATAACCAAAGAGTTTCAATATTTTTCCTATTTAAAACTTGACTCTTTTGTAGCGCAATGATATAACGCAGCAGCCAAAAATAGTCCCCTTGGTCACTTTCAATGGCAGGGGACTATTTTCGGGCACTGCGTAATATCATTGCGCCTCCTGCAGCCATGTTACGGCGGCAAATTTCTTGATTATTATGCCAGAATATATATATAATATATAGTGCCATATCTGGCTAGAAAATCGCAACTTAAAATTTTCTGTTAGTCTTAGTACACAATGTAACTACAGAAGGTTCAAGTTGTAAATAGGACAAATATTGAAACTCTTTGGTTATTTTTGAGCGCGATGCTAATGGTCTAATCAGATTCAATGGATTATGCTAAGCTATGCTAAAAGTGGCAGCGCCAGACCCGGAGATCGGCTGAATGGATTCCAAAACGGTAAAAATCAAACGTTTAACTCTAAAGCAGGGATGGGCAACTTCGGTCCTGGAGGGCCGTGTCCTGCAGAGTTTAGCTCCAACCTTAATTAAACACACCTGAAGCAGCCAATTAAGGTCTTACTAGGCATACTAGAAACTTTTACGCACGTGTGCTGAGGCAAGTTGGAGCTAAACTCTGCAGGACTCCGGCCCTCCAGGACCGAAGTTGCCCATCCCTGCTCTAAAGGATCTGGAAAATGGGTATATTTTCAAAAAAAGTGGAGTGTCCCTTTAAGCATTCATAGGCAGGGAGACATCTTACGTTGAGTAACTGGCTCTTCTCTCTCTCTGAAGCGTTGCGTGCGCTCTCTTGTTGGTCTCTATGTTTCTCCTGTAGTTCTTCCAACGCTTCCGTATGGCTTTCCTTCAGATGAGATGTTTCCTCCTCGTATTTGGCCCTGACGTGTGCCAGCTCCATCTCGTAGTTCTGCTTTTCCTCACGGAGCGACTGCCAAAACAGCATAACACTTCATTAACATCCCTGATAGCATGTTGAAGACCATGATAATTGTTTTCAATAGGCAGTGGTGGATTTGCACTGGCTTGTTTTTAACCTTATGCTGGGTAAATATTGGAATGAAAACATGTTGGGTTATAATAAATAAACGTGTTACCCAGCCATGGGTTGAAACAACCCAGCATTTGCGTCAAAACAACCCAGCATAGGGCTATTTATAACCCAACATGTGTTCTGTCCAATATTTACCCAGCCTTGGGTTCATAACAACCCAGCATTTTTTTTGAGTGTGTGATTTAAAACACATGATGTGATGAAGTCTTGTATCTGCTCTCTGGTTTGTATCAATGTAAGCTATTTTAGTGCACTGCAAAAAATGACTTTCTTACTTAGTATTTTTGTCTTGTTTTCAGTAGCAAAACAAGCAAAAAAATCTGCCAATGGATTAAAAAAAAATTTTTGCTGAAAAAAAAGGAGACCCGTGGTGAAGGAAGAATAATTGTTAATGTTTTACCTTCTCTAGATTGAGAATCTTCTGGTGTTGTTGTTCTTCAAGTGTTTGAATCTGTTTCTGTAGTCTCTCTCTCTCTTCCTCCAGCTGTAGGATCTTCTCTTTCAGACGGTTCTGCTCGGAGCCCAGGTCCCTGATAGTCGCCTCATGACTCATTTGAGTCGCTTGAAGAGAGCCTATTTGACCTGTTGATGATGAAATATAGCCGGTTTTATCTTATTGATGATTAGATTAACACCTCTCAAATAATTGAAATTTCACACATTTGGATTGTGGCTGGTCTACAAATCACAACTCAAGTGGAACACAGAATTCTGCTCATTGACATCGATTTGTTATCAGTGCCAAAAAACGAACTTTGCAAGACTGTATCAAAACAAATCATGTAATTTGTTCTTGCTCACAAGTGCTCACCGTATCTATTCGGTGAGTGACGTACAGCCAGCCATCAGACTGGAACTGGCCGATTTCAGCCAGTAATTGGCAATTTTTGTGCACTACACATCAGATGGTCAATAAACAGACTGTGGGCGGTCAGTGGCCACCATGCTGTCTGACCACAGCCCTGTAAAGCTTCAATCGTAATAGTGCAATCTCTCTAAAACCACCAAAACTGCAGCCTGAGTTATTCGCTCTCATACAAGGTCGAAAAATGTAATTTGGCCATGACATTATTCTCACTGGCTTTGTGAAGAATTTCATTGGCCTGCTGCTGAACTCGATCTCGGCTTCCATCCAGCTCATATTCTGTGTCCTTAAGCTGCATCACCCAAATCTCTCCGTCCTGTATGGCCTCCTCAAGCTGCTTGTGTAACTCCTGCCAAAAAGAGAAGAAAACCTTTAAACAGATTTTTTTAAACAATTTAAGTTTTTTATTATCATTTCTCTTTTCTGCTTATGTAAACTGTAACTCTCCAGCACATTGTATTGGTGATTCTTCTGGGCGTTTTAGCTTTTAGGGCAGGGGTCTGCAACCTTTTTGTGAGCAAGCAAGGGCTACCACAATGGATTAAACAATCTGAAAGGCTACTTTTTTGATGTAGTCTACTAAAAATTTGTTTTACTTGTTGATTTTTTTTACTTGTTAACTCTTTCCCCGCCAGCGTTTTTAAAAAAAGTTGCCAGCCAGCACCAGCATTTTTCATGTTTTTTTTTTTCAAAAGTATAATGCCTTCCAGAAAATGTTCTTCTTTAAATATATAAACAAACAATATATCAAATGAAAGAACAGACAAAAACAAACAAAAAACGTTTATCCTACCTACATCAGTTCTCTTTTTATCACCTCTCAAATATGGGTAGGTTCCTTTAAAAACACTCAATTTTGCAAAAAGCTGAGATAATTCCATTTTTGTGAAGGACTTTTGATAGAGATCAGATGCAGAGCGATTTTAAAACATCCACGGAGTTCTTTCACGTCACGTGAGGCGCTACTTCCGGGTTGTATAAGTTGCGGAAGTGCGCCCCTGGTGGATAATATAAAATTCTCGTCATTGACAATGAAGTTTTCTCTTAATTGACGAGTTATCCCGTCAACGGCGGGATACATATTATTGTTTATAATGTAAACACATAAACAAAGCCAAGCCAATATAAAAATATGTAATAAATAAATATTAAAATTCACAGGCTGGCACCATGTTGGAGACCACTGTTCTAGGGCTTCTAAAACACAAACATAAAAGTTTCTATAGAGCAGGGGTTCTCAAAGTCCGGACTCCGGTCCGGATCCGGACCCGACGGGAACTTGATCCGGACCCGCGTCCACTTCATATTACAAGTGCATTAATTTCTATGTGATTGATTAAATGTCTGCATTTGCTACTTTACAAATGCACATTAAACTTGTAAACCATTCGTTTATTTTTTTTTATTTTTAGATTTAAGAATATTCCTGGTCCGAATATAAAAATTTCCTGTGTGACGCTGTAGCCATCACACCCAGATATTATGCACAGCTACTTCATGTACTACGGCTTTTGATCAGTAAGTCCTTATCAATCTGAAATCACTGTTGGTTTGATTCGTTTAAAACATGTATTTGAAAAAGCAACACTCGTCAAACATAATCAATATACATATTCTTTATTATCATGAAAATACCTGAAAAGGTTTGAAGAACAGCAATATAAATATATCCTTAAGACATTTCCTGGAGCTGCGTGTTTCTGGTTCTTCGTCTGCAGTGCATATTAAGTTTCTGCCCGAGAGCGCCCCCTGGCTTTTGGATGTAGCGGCATTTCACCGTACTTCATTAAGAAGCATAGCAAGCATCATCAGGCAATTTATAGGTGCACCCCTAATATTGGTCAGTGTCTCTGCCTACCAACCACACTTTTTCATGGTTTATGCATCTGATGGAGAACAAACTATGCCATTTCTCTAATTAGGTTGCTCAGTATTTTGCACCTGGTTACTTTTGGCATATTTCTTGTGTTTAAGTTTAAAAATTTTTTTTACTTTAAATGCAAAATACACTTATATTTTTCCCAAACTATTTGTGTTGATTTGTTTTATAAACAAATGATTTACATAAAGTTTTTTCCGGACCTGTGAAAATGATGAGAATTCAGATTTGGACCTTTGAATGTAAACTTTGAGAACCCCTGCTATAGAGGGTGCGATTTGCTGGGGGGATGAGGATTACCACCCCCTGGTCTTTATATACCTGTCTCTGATTAACTATTTTTTCTCCCAGGTGGGACAACAGAAACTACCATCGTTAGAATCGTGGGGAACTTCCAGGATGATACAGGAAAGCAAAAAACAGGTCTGTCATCAAACACACTCTTAGTCTGATGTCTTTTCTAAGGCATATAGCCTATTTATTGTTACTGAGAGTACATTGCAAAATGCATTGCATTTTTTTCTATTAAATATTATAATTATAAATCAATAGAAGCCCTAGGGTGGTCTTTATTTTTCAACTTTTAAAAGTTCATGCTCTCATCCCACCAATATGTTTGAATAAATAAATAAAAAATTGGGCAATTTTTTTTATTAATTAATATTATCAAGACCTCTTGAAATTTAACACATTCACGTATTATGTGATACTTTGTGCTAGCATGTATATTTGTTTAATAATATATTCTTATGGCAGCAATGGACTTATTTGACCATGCTCCATGCAATTAAAGGGGCCATGGCGTGAAAATGTTAGCATTGCCACTTTGTAGGTGTGAGCAAAAATAGGTCATTGAAATTTGGCTTTCCTTATGATGTCATAAGGATATCTTATTAGAATAATACCGCCCCCTTAATGAACACTATCCAACCACAGCACTGCCATTTAGTGCAGAGAGAAAGAAAGAGAGAAAAAATAATTCACAGCACAATTGAGTTTGAATTGCATCAAACCACCATCATTGTGATCAGTGTTTGCACTTCATCAGCTCATTTGCATTTTAAAAGACACACCCAAAACGACACATTTTTGCTCAAACCTACAAAGTGGCAATGCTAACATTTTCATGCTATGACCCCTTTAAAGCAACACTAAAGAGTTTTTGCTCTTTGCTCCCCCTACAGGTCGGAAGCGGAATTGTCCATCACCACTGTCGTAAATAATTTAGCCTACTGCAGCAAAGCTGGCTCTGATTGGATTGTAGGTCTGCCGTAAAGCAAGTTTTTGTAGTTTTCACTCGAACTACAGGACCGTGACCCGACGGTTGGAAACTTCTTTAGTGCGGTTTTGGCCGATAGAGGGCTGCAAAGCGAATGTGAAAGTGCCGTTCACCCTGTTTCGAGTGGATGAACGACTGAAACTATTTTGGAAACGTTATTTTAAGGTAAAAAAAACCTCTTTGGTGTTGCTGTAAAACTCCTGTTTTTGTTGTGATATGTCTTTCAAAGCATGAAAGCTTCAATGTGAATAGACAATATACACTGAGACAATGGCTGAAGCAACATGAAGCAAGCTGTATGGTTCCTCGGATCAGAAGAGACTCAAAAAACTGAAACAAAGTTACCCTCCAAGAAGCAAGTTTTATGTGTGTTTTTAAATAGTACAGTAACAGTTTTTGCAAAAAAATGTGATTTGGGAAATATTCAAAGGCTTTGAGCAATCTCTAGATATTGTAGGAACTTTTAAAATTGTGCACAGTGTGTTTTTATTGATATCCTAACACATTTAGGGGGTGAGAGTTGAACATTTAAAAAAAAAATTTGACCCATTGTAAGGACCACCATAATAAGCCTAATAAGCGTTATTCATGCATTATTTTTTTTATAAATAAAAATATTTGAAAAACACCCCCTCTCTGATTTTTTCCACAAATCGCACCCTGGGTACCCTGCTGAAAAAACAGCATACCAGCAAGACCAGCATATGTTGTGTTTTGGTGCTGGTTTGCTACTGAACACCAGCTAAACCAGCACCAAACCAGCATTAACACCAGCTAAACCAGCATTAGCACCAGCATCCCATGCTGGTCATACTAGCATGTTGTGTTTTGGTGCTGGTATGCTGGTGATCACCAGCTAAACCAGCATAGACCAGCATAATACCCATGCTGGTTTGATGCTATACGATTAGTTTCTTACTCTTTGTTTCGTTTTTCATAGCATGTAATAATTCACATTGAAAGTGATTTTTCATTTTTAAGATTGAACGTCTGGCTATGCGACAAGGACAAAAGAATAAAATCTTGCCAAAGATGTCTGAAAAGTAGTACAAAGACAGATTTAATGTGGCCTTCAAATTTCTAAAGAAAAGTCTGAAGCTCTTTTCAAGGAATGTGCTGTAATTCATACAGTACCGTGATTGTGACCTCTGCGTTGTTGAGAGACGCCTGCAGTCTGTTGGTTTTGTCTCTGCTCTCTCGCGCCTCCTCCTGAGCTCTGTGTAATTCAGAGCGGAGCTTGCAAAGCGTCCTCTGGAGCGCACCTTCCTGCACCTGAAACTCCTTCCTTAGTTCCACCTCCGTCCTCTTCCAGGCCAGCAGGTTTTCTGTCGTGAGCTGCTGCGTTCGCCTCATGGCCTCCAGCTCACGTTCGTAAAACGCCTGGGCCTTGCTCAGCTTGGCCTCGTACTCCTCCACCAGCCGGACCTTGTCTTGCATCAACTCCTCCACGCGCTCCATCAGGGACTCCAGCTCGGTACGATGTAGCTCGGCCAGCTTCTCCTGCTCCATGCTGGAAGACACGCTCTGGTTCTCCTGGCTTTCCAGCAGCTCCTCCACCTCCAGCCGGTGGGACGATTTCAGCTCGTCCATCGCACGCCGTTTCTCCTGCTCGAACTGAGCCTGCACCTGGCTGAAGGAGCGCAGTTTCTCCTCGAACTCGTGTCGCATGTCCTCCACCTCACGGGACATGGAGACCACGCGTTGCGTGTGCTGGGCCTCCGTGCACAACTGCGTGTCCTCCATGCGCTGGCGATACATCTCGAACTCGGCCAAGGCTTGACGTTTCATGTGTTCGTGCAGCTCCACGGATTCCTCCAGGGACTGCAGGCGACGTTTCAAGTCGGCCTCGTCTCCGATCTTGCTCTTGTAGTGGAAGATCTTCTCCCGTGTCTCCGTCAGGATGTGTTGCACCTCCTCATCATGAGCCTCCTTTAGAGACTGGATAGCATCTTCATGCTCGTCGTTTTTTGTGTTGAGGGCATAAATGACCTAGAAGAATTTTTTTTCTTTAGATCTTCTATCAAAAAACCTACAGTAGATACACTTCTCAATGCATGACACTTAGATAAAATACGAATACTAAACAATGCCAATAACCAATTATTAAATTAAATGATCAAACGTTTAATTTAAGAGGACAGGTTCTGTATTAAAATTCACTTCTGGAGGCATTCAGGTTCAAACGCTTTTCAGTCAAGCTTTTCATTAACACGACACTCTTTCCCTTCACTTAAGAGTTTCACATCAAAGCAAACAGTCTTCACTTGCTGCTCTCGTACAGCTGTTCTTCGTTTCATCTTTAATTGATTTCTTTCTGTCGCATCCTATGTTATTAACATACTTTAAGACATTTGTGCTTCACAATTGTAGCCTTAAGTAGTTTATCAAAACATCCCCAAGCAATTTCTCACCTGCAAAACTGAATTTTCTTTCATGCTCACTTTATTCAACCGCCTTCTTTATTTTTTTACTAATGAAGAGAAGGAATACTTGAATTTATTTAACACTTATATTCTTTTGGGGTCTGAGAGAGTATCCTGTTGATGCGTTACAGGTTTTCCTAATCCCATGAGAGCTAAATATTAGAATTCATCATGGAAAATGTAACGCTACTTATGTTTGGAGTCTCAACAGATCCACCACTAGGTTTAAAAAATAAACAAATGCAATGCATCATCTAAGATACTCTGATCTGATAGGATAGTTCATCCAAAAATGAAAATTCATTATTTACCCTCATGTTGTTCTAAACCTGTATGAGTTTCTTTATTGAACACAAAATATATTTTGATAAAAAATGGTAAACACACAGGTGACGATACCCACTTACTTCCATAGTATTTGTTTTTCCTACTATGGAAGTCGCTGGGTACCTAAACTGTGTGCTTAAAGGATTAGTCAATTTTCTTAAAAAAATCCAGATAATTTACTCACGACCATGTCAGGCAAAATGTTGATGTCTTTCTTTGTTCAGTCGAGAAGAAATTATGTTTTTTGAGGATTTTTCTCATTTTAATGGACTTTAATGGCCACCAACACGCAACAGTTTTAATGCAGTTTAAAATTGCAGTTTCAACGGGGTTTCAAAAGACTCTAAAGATCCCAAACGAGGCATAAGGGTCTTATCTAGAGAAACGATTGTCCTTATTGACAAGAAAAATAAAAAAATATGAACTTTTAAACCACAACTTCTTGTCTATCTCCGGTCATGTGAGGCGCCAGCGCGACCTCACGCAATATGTCATCACGTCAAGAGGTCACGGAGGACGTATACGAAACTACGCCCAAGTGTTTACAAGTGTGGAGAAAGAGGACCGTTCTGACGTTGTTGTACAGTATGTCGAATGATAATGTCTTTGTGTCAGTTTATTGTTTAAAATGGTCCGCAAATGTGCGTTTCATATATGTAACACGTGACCTTTCCACGTCATTACGCAATTAAGTGAGGTCACGCTGGCGTGTCACAGGACAAGAAGATTGTGGTTTAAAAGTGCATATTTTTATTTTTATTATCAAAAATGACAAAAGTTTCTCTAGATAGGACCCTTATGCCTTGTTTGGGATCGTTTAGAGCCCTTTGAAACTCTGTTGAAACTGCAATTTTAAACTGCAATAAAATTGTTACGTGTTGGGGTCCATTAAAGTCCATTAAAATGAGAAAAATCCTGAAATGTTTTCCTCAAAAAACATAATTTCTTCTCGACTGAACAAAGAAAGACATCAACATTTTGGATGACATGGTGATGAGTAAATTATCTGGATTTTTTTAAAGAAAATTGACTAATCCTTTAACTTAACTTATTAAATTATGTTTTTTTGTGTGTGTGTGTGTGTGTGTGTGTGTGTGTGTGTGTGTGTTCATAGGAATCTCATACAGGTTTAGAACCACATGCGGTGAGTAAATGAGAATAAACAGAATTTTCATTTTTGGGTGAACTATCCCTTTAAATGCATTTTTCCACAATGTCAAACTTAAACCAAAGCGAAACTAGAGAATAGATACCTGACACATTTCTGCAATGTGTCATGCTGTGTGACAAAACAGGATTAGGCTACAGCACAATTTTTCCTGCTGGCTTTTGTTTGGGGAACATATTAAAAGATTTGTATAGGGAAATAACAGATTGATTGCACAATTATTGTTTATACACATGCATCATGCCTCTGGGACCCCAAACATAACAGATTATCTTTGCATTAAAGAAGCATGCATTTATTACATAAATGTGTTTGTGATGCTATTTATTTAGAAACTAATCAGAGATTAAACGCATCTTGCAAATCGTATCTAGGATTATAAACAGATTTTTGCTGGATTGTTGCTGCGGTGCAACATTCCAATATGTAGGGCATCTTCTCAGTGGGGGATAAAGATTAAACAACATGCAGAACATTGAAGTTTTAATACACTGCTGCCATATTTCCTCAAATCTAAAGCAATCATCATACCAACCTTAGTGAGTTGTGCTATTTTTTTACTCATCTTCAGGTGCAGATCTTGAGTGTACTCCATGCTGAGAGCAGACTCGTACAGCAGATTACTGGATGTTAAGGATGGACTGGTCCCTGATCCGGAGGCAGGAACGGTGTTGCCTGGAGCTGCGCTGTACGGTTGCTGCCATCCCGTTCCCGTCGCCATCTTCACTTACGAAACAAGATCCCTGCGAGTTGGTTAAGGATGATGCTGCGACATCACCTCACCGGTCATCCGTATGAATGCATCCAGATCCACCGTGGTGTTCATCCACATGTCAATCACTTCGTTTAAGAGCACCGATGAAAGGGCTGTATGCCAAACATTGACGGAGAATTAATATTGCAAACGACTGATATTAACGCTTCTCGATGCGTAACACGCGCGCAAATTCATGTTATTTATGTTTTCAGTGAACGGGTACTTGACAATAGGCTGGACGCTCGTGCATCATCACACGCGCTGGCAGATGCAGAACGGAGGAGAGAGAGAGGGTGCCTGCAAAAGTGAGTGAGTGAGAGAGTTGTAAATGATGACGTCAGAGCTGTATGGTCTCAGTAATGAGCGCGCGCATGGTTACCTCACACCATATCTTTTGGAGAAAGATTTCTGCTGGATAATATAGGCTATACGTATACTATTAATTTACTATTAAATTTGTAAAACACGATTGCAAAATGCAAAATAAGCACCATTGATCATTTGTTCATTTAAAAAGGCTGACGGTTTAGACAGCATTGCCCTATAATATATCGTTATATGCGTCGTAGCTATGGTGTAAAATGGGTTCAGTCTATGTTGTTCTCTTCCCGATTAACTAAAAAAAAAAAAATGTTCGCCATTCCAAGATTTATTTTAAGTGTTTGTTAAATAAAATGAAGGGCAATGTAAAATATAGCTCGGTTGCAGGGTGGTGCGTTAGCCTATATAAAATGTTACACGCGCAGTTGACACGTTGACACATCCTTAAAACACCATAGACCTATATTTTACATGTAGCTAATGTACTTAAGGTTAATTTAATGTGACAAAGATAATACATGTCAGTATAAATCCAAGCAATTTTGGGGAATTACTAAATGTCTTTCTTGTACGTAAATTAAAAGTCAGCTTTAAGAAAACAGCAGATGTCTAGTAGCTATTAGCATACAGTATACAAAACAAAGTAATTTAGCATAGATATCTTTACCATGCTTCAAAACGCAATGCAGCACAATGTTACTTAAACAATTAAAGTAAATTGGTACATTGTTATACTATTTAAATCAGGCAGATGAGTTGGTGGGTCAGCAGCAAAAGCTATACATTTTCACAGACTTGTGAACTGACCTGAAAGTGATACACAGGTTTTATTTTGGACTTTTGGTTTCCACCCTGCCAACATTGATCCCAACGTGGGTCCCATCTGGGCAGCATGGGTTACATGTGGGCATGGGCTTCACATGGGCAATGTGGGTCACATATAAAAAAATCTCACCGGCCCACATTTAAAAAATGGTCCAGAATGGTCCATTTGCCAGAATTGCCAGATGGCCAATCCGCCCATGCTTTACAGTAAAGTTGTATTTGTTAACATGATTAAAAATGGATCAACTAACAAACCAAATATGAGAAATATAGTTAATGCAGCATTTATTCATCTTTTTTAATGTTAATACAGTTGTTCATGCTATAGTTCATTGTGCATTAACTTGACTAATGTTAACAAATACAACCTTATTGTAAACTGCTCCCAAATAATTTAAAGAAAGCCACACCCAGATAAGAGAATTAGGAAATATGATGCAATCCATTTGCCTCAAATGCTAGAGAATCTAAAATCTTTGTAGGCTAGATGCAGAATGCCCGGATGCAACGCAGAACATTTGTGAGAAGGAATAAAAGCAACATGCTCCTATATAAGATAAAAGTCATTCAAAATAAATTGCTCTAAGCTACACATTTATACACACACATTGATCATTGATAACAATTAAAACAGTATTTTCCATAAAACAGGCAGTTGATTGCATAAAATACATGTATTTTAATTAGAGAAAAACATTCCAAAGATGCATATTTACATGAGCGTTTGCAAAAACAGCAACGTTTTCTTATATATAACATACAAACGTATGAACAAAACATCTTTCAAATTATCAAATGCTTCCTTGGGCAAAGAAAATCTTGGATGGATTTTACTATACAGGCTATGTGCATCTTTGCGTCAAATTCGTGCTACACGTTTCTCCTCAAAGGCATTCAAATCCATGCAGATCCCTGGACAGGTATTTAATTTATCAACCATATAAACAGCTAAGTCTCTTTTTTTTGTCATAAATGCCACCTACTGGTAGGCCGACGGGAGTGCTGTAGGGCAGTGGTGCTCAAACTGGGGGCCCTAAGATGGTGCCATGGTTTTATGACATTTTATAAAATACATTCATTTATCATACATTCTGTGTAATTAAACCTCAGAAAAATTAAAATTATTTTGAAGAATTTTAAGTTTTGGAATGTTTTGAATATTTTTTTTGGGGGGGTGCACTGTACACATGGGGGGGCCGCATGCCGAAAAAGTTTTATAACCACTGCTGTAGGGTACTCATGTTTACCAAACACAACCCATTTTAATTTTCTTACAGCTGTGTACCTGTGTGATAAAAGGAAACGTCAAATGGCGCAGCGCCACATAAACTCAAACATATCTATTCATTGCAAAAGACTTATCTAAAGGGTGTGGTGTTGGTCAACATTGTTCTTTCAGTAACACACCAAAGTCAATGGTGAATGCATTCCAAACACATCCCAATATAAATGTTGGGCTGGGAAACAATCTTACTTTGTGTATCTTTCCAAAAGCTTCTCAAAATCAAAAAAGCACACATTAGCAAAAATACTTAGACTAGCTAGTACCAAGTAACAGGAAACCAGCAGCATTCTAATAGTCAGATGATATAATCTCATCCTCTTGCTTGACGCATAAAGACCTAACCTCTACTACTTCCTCTTATTTGACAATCTCTAAACTTACAGAGAGAAAGCACGTTGTGTCAAAATATTTGGTAACTGATACGAAAATTATTTCAATTTGATACATGGGAAACTTTATTAGGTAATCACAATGAAAGGTAATTTTGGATTTTGCCATTTACACGAAATGTAATTTAATATAGTATTTAAAAAAATAAAATATACTATCGTAGTAAGTTAATGATGTGCTTAATGGTCAAATTGTGAAGATAAAAGCTACTTTTATTAATATTTTAACCTCAACTATCCCACATAAAAATATGACTACATTTTGTTAAAATATAATATGAAGTATTCTGTAGTTTTATGATACATTTTATAAACTTTATAAATGTATATACTTTATTTTCTAGCAAGCAAAAACCCCATGGTATGTAGAAATATTAATACACTTTACGATAGTAATAAACACTGCAGTTTTGATCTGCTTAAGTTAACCAGGTTATATTGAAGGACACTGGAAAGCAAACATTAGCGACTTCATTATCTTTTCCCAAACTGTGTTGACGAATGACGTCACTGCCCGTGAACGTGAACGGGCTTTTAACCATGCGCTGAAAGCACAACTCGTTTCCTCACTCACCCGTTACCAGCTAAACACCTCCGGAGTTAATGAAAGTAGGTACATATATTTTTGATTAGAGGAACACTGAGCAGTTTGAAGATTACCTTGAGAGGCGCGCGGCTGCTAGAAAGAAGTTTTCATTAAACAGCATGAAACCAACTAAAAGCGCATTAGATTTTATTGACCTGAGCTTTCTGTCCGCGGAGGAAGAGGCAGCGATCCGACAAGTGCTGTTGCGAGATGAGGATTTAAAAAGACTTGAGACGGGACGAGTCAGGTAGGAAATATGTTTCTTGAAACTTTCATACGAGTATGCGTGCTTCACTATGCTATTGCACGCTTAAGTATGAGTCTACACGCATAAGGTGTCTACTTAACTTTGAGGAATGAAATCATTTTGGACCTTACATAAATGTTACCGTTTCATATTTTTTTCTTACTTCACTATTATTACAATTTTAAGTATTGCAGATGATTTGCAGTTGGTTTGTGCAAACTTTAGTATGCTTTATATAAGAAACTAATTTAAAGTGGGATTGCATGTAAGATAACATTTCTACGGTTTACAAAAGTTGTGCAAACCATTAATCTGTAGGCGTAGTAACATCAGATACAGAACACTGCTTGTGTTTTACATACCAGGAAACTAAGGCAGTCAGTGCCTGACCTCAGTCAGCTCAAGACCTTGACAGGTGAGTGGTTCGAGGAGCTCAGTGCCAAGCGATACGGCCAACGAACCGATGTCACAGCGGTAGTGAGGTCCTCCATGAGATGGAAGAAAACAGCAGGTGTGTTGCAATCCATGTTGTCCTTCCTAAACTCATTCTGGTCAAGATTTTTTTAAATCTTGCAATGCACATACACCACAACCCTCAGTCCTTTCAAATGTTTCCCACTAACTGTGCATATGTGTCAATATGTGCCCTGCATGCCTTTGAATAGCTAGTTGGCTACAAAACTTTTTTTAAGCAAATATTAGTACAGTACATTACCTGTCAGAACTCATTGCATTTGCGTGTCTCTTTTTAAACTCAGCTCATAAATTCAATCCTTTCCTGAAGAATGTAGAAGAGGAGAAGAAAGAAGATGAAAATGGGACGTGTACCGCACCTCCAAAGTAATAATCTTTATTTAAAGCCAGCCATTTCATAAGTATTTAATATTCTCTCTTAGTCACAAAGTAAGCCAGGTCAGGCATGTACATTCATGTATGTTGTAAATTGTTTTCCACTGTAGTGCGTCTGCTGACCCTAGATTAATTCATCCAGCTCTTACAAAAGAGGTTTGTCACACCATATTTTCTGATTATTTAGAAATATCCACAATTCTTATGCAAGACTGGAATTTCAATGTATTGTTTTTTTCAGAACTATCACCAATATACTGATGGGGACTTTATGGACGACAGTGAGTTTGAATTAAATGGTCATTTTAAATAAATTATACAACTAAATTGTTAAGTAAGCTTTGTTTAGGTGATAAAGGGGCGGTTTCCCAGACAGGGCTTATCCAAGTCCGAAACTAAAATGCATGTACCTGCCCTAATTTAAACACCTTATCTTTACATAATCAGTGCCATTGTTTTGTCTCAACATGCACACCAGTAATGTTTTTTGTAAGGTTTGTATGTAAAACTACTAGGGCTGTCCAATGATTACAATATTTAATCTACATTAATCGCATGATTTTCATGAGGTAACCTGACATTTTCAGTTCTATATTTACCTTAATTTAAAGAGCACCTATTGTCCAATTCACGTTTTTAAATTTCTTTTGGTGTGTAAGTGTGTATTATTGCATGTTACGAAATGCAAAAGGTACAAACCCCAAAGTAAACGATGCCGCAAGTTATCGTCTCCAATGTAAATCTCTTTTCTTGGACTACAACAAACAAATGGAAAAATTTAATGGGTGCTCTTTAAGACTTTTCAAGTTGTTAATACTCTAAACAACATAGGCATGGACAAATATAATAAATATTATTAGTGAAAGAGGCAACAAATATAACCTTAGTGTAATAACCAAATAATAACCAAAACCAAAATTTCAGATGGATGGAGTGCGCAAGTCGATGGACACACATCTTTGTATTAGATTAAGCATTTAGGACAGTACACCTCTCAGAAAAGTACAAATAAAGATAATTTTAGACGTTTAATGACTATTTAATGCTTCTAAAATTATATTTTCCCAACAATGGCTAGGCCAAGGGTCAAACAAAAATTGTGCATTGCATTAATCGTACATTAATAAACAAAATTGTGTCGTTAAAATGAATTTACGTTAATGCATTTTTAACGCATTAATTTTGGCACCCCTTAAAACTACTTAAATGTATTAATATAACTAAGGCCTAGTCCTAGATTAATCTAAACTTAAGCCAGGACTAGGCCTTAGTTTAATTATGAAATTAACACATTTTTTAATACGCCTTTCTAAAAGCATTACTTGTGTGCATTTTGAGGCAAGAAAAGGGCACTGATGTATTTTAAGATATGTCAGTGCAACTTTTTTTCAGTTTGGACATCTTCTACAGTCCGGGAAACCGTCCCTTATTGTATTAAGAATCTGAACAGTTTTACAACTGGATACTTTTATAAGCAAATGAGTTGAATTAAAAATTGGAAATAACTAAACTGGCCCTAATGTATTTATAGAGGCATTATCTTCTTTACTGCAGGTCCGGCTGATAAAAACCCATCAGAAAAATCAGCTTCAGATGGTCACAAACCTACATTCAATAACACTGACCCAAAAGCACAACCTAAAAGCTCTTTAGAAAAAATAAGTGATCTCAGACCTGCCCCCAATGACACAGAGCCAAGAAACAACTCAACAGAAACTCAACCCAAAGACTTCTCTGGTGACAGAACAACAGGCGGTGTTCAATGGTCAAGTGCAGTTCAAATGCAACCTGAGACTAAATCTGAAAGAAGTTCCACAAAAGATGCAACAAATGCTGAGCGACGGAGAAAGATTTCACTTCCACCTGCGCTAAAGAAAGACCAATCATTTGAAGAAAACTGGGTGAAGATCTCCCTAGAGGCAAACCCAGTTAAACCTACACAGGATGAAAGTACTACTGTTGAACCTAAACTGAAAGAGGTAAATACACACGGTGAGAATGCAAAGGCACCAATGAAGAAGGACATATCAGATCTAAAGAAAGTAGATGGGATTAATGTTGATTTTGAGTCTTCATCTTTAAATTCTGCAGATCAAATAACATTAAAAATGGTATCTGAGAAAATTCCTCCAGTTAAGCCTAAACGCTTCATCCAGGACGTTTCTTCAGAAAGATCAAACATCTCCAAACTTTTAGGTTCAAAAGAAATTACTTATTCAGCCAATGCTTCAAAAGGCAGCACAGATGGAAATCAGCAAAATTTGATAAAATTTATACATAGTGAGTCGGAGACAGATAAGGCGGTTTTCTCAAACTCAGCTAGTAGTGGTGAAGTGGTCTCCAGAGATGAGGCAAATGACAAGACAAGTTTAGACAGGAAGGGATGCGAGCGAAAATATGTAAACACTGGCATGCTTGCCAAGGCGGATACAGATCAGCTATCAAAGCATGTGAGTGGTGAAAAACACATGGATGGGTATTCCAATACTGGGAAATGGGAAATTAAAATGGAATCACACAAAATTCCTTCTGACCCTACGCATCAAAAAGATGACTTCCAGCAAGTTGAGACCAGAAAAAAGGAAACGTCTAACATCCACACTGAGCTGTTACCAAATCAAAAAACAACTGTAAATGCGGTGCAACCACATGCAAGTGTGATAAAGGAAGATGATGCCTGTGAAGATAGAGAAAAAGTAAAGTCATCAAGTGATCTGAACCTACAACAATTAAGCAAACACCATCTTTCTATGACAGATGATGGAAAATTAGCACACGGTGGAAATGTTAACACTAAATTTACCAAAAACCCTTCCTATGAAGAAAAGGATCAAATACAGCCAACGGATGACAAGCATAGGCCGAGTGATGTTTTGGGAAAGCTCAGCAAAGATCATCTTTCCATGACAGATGATGGAAAGTTGGTGCACACTGGTGGAGATGTTAGATTGCATGTCGGCTTTAAACGAAATGATAACGCAGCTTTTACGGCAGTTCATCCACCTAATACTTACAAATCATCGTCTGAAGACATTGTCGGACCACTTACTTTAGCAGAACCCACGCGTGGTTCTTCAGAAATGAAAGATTTGGAGGGATACAAAGACACAAATCAGAGTAAAGAGTCAAGTATTCTACTAAATGTTCTTGCAAGAGCCCAAAAGACAAGACCACCTGTTTTGCCGAAGATCACAGCTGAGGACAGAGACAATAAACTTCCCACAATAGTGATTTTGCCATCTGAATCTCCTGGTGCGAAAGAAATGGAAGGTAAGTAGTCACATAAAGTAATGTCTTCTATTAGTGCATGTTTTGTACTGTTTTGTAAGTAGCCTTTGTTATTAAGAGTAGGGTTGGAATTGTGGAAATATTCCAAGTTGGAAACTTAAAGGGCAAGTATGGTCTGATTCACGATTTTACATTTCCTTTGGTGTGTAAGTGTGTATTAGTACATGTTAACGATATGCAAAAGGTACAAACCCCAAAGGAAACAATGATGCGTGTTTTCGTCTAAACTTAAATCTCTTTTCTTGGACTACAACAAACACACAGATTGTAGGCAACAGTTTACTTTCTGGGATTGGTGATGTAGACAAGACCGACATTATTATAATTCCGCCTGCTTTGGAGTCAGCCTGTAAGTTAACTCCTGTTAGCATTGCATTGTGACCGAATTTTTAGCGTCACATTTCTGACTGAAGTGAGAGGTATTCAGGCCAATCACAACGTACAGATTAGCTGGCCAATTAGGTACACAGAGCTTTTCAAATCAATGTGTTTTGTACAAAATCAATGCATGTGAGGAAGGCAATGATATCTGGAGCTACAAAAATGTATGGTATGTGGAAAATAATAAAGCCATAAGCCCCAAGAAGCAGTGGGTTACCAGTGCATTTTATAACAGCCAAGGGGCGTTGTTAGCTGTTATAAAATGCACTGTAACACCACTGCTTTGCGGGGCTTATTGCTTTTATAAAACTGTTATTTCATATGCATAGCAGGGTTTCATAAAATAAAACACAAATAAGTTATAATTATGTTAGTACAAATATTACTCTTCCGCCAAACAAAGTAGTTCCTCAGAATCAAGTGTGGCTGCAACAGAGTGCAGTTCCCAACCAACACAGATGCAGCAAAGACACAATGAAAATATGATTAAAGGCTGTAGTGTATATTTTCATAAATCAACATTCATCTAATTTATACATTAACATTTATATCGTGCAACTGTTGAAGTGATGATCAAATATGCTTGGAAGCATGCTTAACTCTTTCCCCGTCAGCGTTTAAAAAAAGTTGCCACCCAGTTTTAGTTTAATGCCTTCCAGCTAAATTATCTTCTTTAAATAAACATAAAATATATCAAATGAAAGAACAGACCCTCCGCTTTCAAACAAAACAAACAAATATAAAAATAAAGGGTATCCCGCACACTATTAACTTGCAAAATATGAAAAATATTTATTGCGACGTTTCGATCACAAGATCTTCCTCCTCCAAGATCTTGTGATCGAAAAGTCGCAATAAATATTTGCCAGTAATTGTAGAAAAAAAATATGATTAAAGACTGTGGTGTTTATTTTCATAAATCAGTATGTAGCAACAGTGGCGCAGTGATACTTATGAAATGCGGTCTGAACCGTGGGGTTAACGGGGTATTTTATCACGGCTTAGAATGCGTTTCAACCAATCAGAATGAAGGACGAGCCGTTTTATAATGTAGTTTTTAACCATAAACCATGCGAACACATTGTATTATACCAAATACACAAAATAACGTTGTTTTAGCAATGAAATGGGTGCTCTTTAAGGAATTAAAGGAAATTATTTGTAAATATATAGGTCAAATTACAAATGACACATCACATACAAACATTAGCATCATTCACATCTGACTTATCTTCTTCCGCGTGCCACAATTCCATATATTATTGTGTAATTTCCATGGAAAGTTTCCAAAATTCCCAGAAACTGCAAGCTTAAGAGTGTCTGGTTTCTTTTCTGATCTGTGCCCTTAAGGGCTGATATTGCAGAAACAATGCTCTGCTCACAAAGACACACCCTGGATTATGTATATACATGCTGCTAAAGTTCACCCTTCACCTGTTAACTAAAGTCTTTGTTGGTAGGTGTATAATCATAGATTTTTGTGCTTTATTTGCTGTTTTTAGGAAACGGGCATGAAGCATTTGTTTTGGAGGCTTCGGGTGAGGGATCTAAAATGCCCTCCTACACCGCAGATGCTTGGGAGGTGAGCTAGTGTACAGTATTCATCTCACCAATATAATGTTATGGCTCTTCACAGTGGGGGTATCACATCATCTATGTAGCATGTAGTGTTGGTTACACCTGCAAAATGTTGGTGTTTATATAATTTTTCATGTTGCAGGATGAAGGGGTGAACTCGGATGATGACAGCTCACTGTCCAGCTATGGGTCAGATCTGTCTAGCAAAAAAGGTCATTCTTCAAGTGGATTGTCTGTTAATGTGAGCAGGATTTTATTTACCATTTCTGCCTGTGTTGTTTTTAAAGGTGAAGCATGTCATTTTTTTGCATTTCTGCACAGAAAAAGTCAATTAATTATTTGACGTTTGAAAGCCACCACAGCATTTTCATAAATACTTACTGCATGATAGACCATGCATAATAAACTCTGGTATGAAATTATGTTGCAATGCATTATGATGACACACAAAGGCTGAAGTGGTGTCATGGGGTTCAAGTTCACATTGTGTCATATCCCAATCCTATAATCCTCTCTGTCTCTAACTCTTCCTACCATGCTTCACCTTCTAATTAAAATGAAAGTCCATAAACAGATTGTCTTCAGGAGAGATTTATCCCCTTTGTTTGTTTGTGTTTTGAAGCGCACCGGCAGTTTGATGAGCGTGTACAGTGAGGCGGGGGACTTTGGGAATGTTCATGTGCAAGGCTCTGTAGAGTTTGCAATGATGTACAGCCCTATCGGAGAGCTGATCATAATGATTGAACAATGTCAGGATCTGGCTATTGCCAATATCCGCAAACAACGCACAGACCCGTGAGTTATATATAAAAATATGCATACACACATACACAGTACTGTATATAAATATATGAAGAGCTCAGATGCAAAAGCTGCTAAACTAGGGTGACCATAGGGTGCCATTTTTTCCCCAGACACGTCCTGGCCAGGATTTCGGCTGTGTCCTCTGGATTTTTCAACCGCACGTCATCGAGGTTTAATAGTTTAGGCTCTATTTTAGAAAAGCAACCGTTACAATGTCTTAATAAAAAAATAAATCATTTAAAATGACATTTACTAAATTGTGAGTACCTCGATGGCGTATGCGTTCGACCTACGTGTCCAGGAAAATGGCACGTTTGGTCACCTATAGGCTAAGCGCCACCTCCATCCAAAATGAGATAATGATATTGACCGAATGCTCTCGGCATGTATTATATGTTCATCAAATACTTTTGCTTGAAATCTGCTTCATCCCAGCCTCGGGCCATTCAGAAAAACAGGTTTATTGGCAGAATCCGTTAAACACCACAACGATTTTTCAGCAAAGTCCTCTAAGTGCACAGAAGAAGAATTGCATGAACGATGGCGCGCATATGTCAGATTTCAGTTGTCAAGCTAAACAATTTTTTTTTTCAAAATACATGCCTGCTGCAGACACTTCGAAGGGGTTTGTGCAGTGTTGCCAGGTTTGCGGTTTTCCCGCACAATTGGGCTATTTTGAAAATACAGTTGCGAGAAAAATTTCGGAGCCGCGGGTTGCGTTTTTTTGGGCTAGTTTTATAATGTGCCGCGGCCACAAAAATGGTTATCTGTAGATTTATAAAATGAACGTTCTTTATTTTCCTAATGTGCATTAATCCCATAAGAAATACCTGTCAACCCAAGGACAGCTCCAGCATCAGGAAGTCAGTGGAAAAGGGGGCTCGTTTTGCTCTTAATATCACGTTAGAAACAAGAAATTACCTTACGTAAGAAGTTACGTCTATACTGAGAGGATATTTACACACTATGTGAACCCATCTTTGTATGATATTTTCAAGTTAAATAGAAAATTTTAAATACATAGATAGTATGTTAAAAGGGCAGAGTTCATACTGTCTCAAAATGGCCCGGTTGGGTACATTTAACATTAAGATAATCTTAAGAATTACTAAAGTAGAATTTTTTTGTTTAGAACAGAATAGTGTGTGAAAATAGAGCACTTTAAGTGCATTAAGAAAATGTTCATCTGCATGGAAAGTACATTGAAAGCAATAGTGAGAGTTTATTTTAGTGCCTTTGTTGTAATCCCGGAGTTTTCTACTGTGATTTGACAAATTTAAAAATTGGGCTAGTTTTCATTCCTTTTGGGCGGGTTTTAAGTTGTCATTGGGCTGGAAATTTTTCTTGGACCTGGCAACCCTGGGTTTATGATAAAAGAGACACTTGTGTTTGCCAGATACTATAATCTCATGTGTAATCAGAGTTTACTGTAAAGGGAGTGTCTTGCGAGTATTTGGTGGACGTGAGCGTCCCTTTCGATACGTGTGTAGCATTCAGGTATTTTGACATAATGTATGATACACATAGGTTCACATGACGCACCAAACACATATTTTGAATTCACGCCCCTCGGAAGAGAAGTCACCGGCCGCCACTGTTCAGAAATGACTGGAGACTTTTTTTAGAAATGAAGTTTTTTTGCCAAAAAAGCTTGCATACATTAAGGGTTTTACAGTGAAAGGCTCAAATTTGTTAAATACCAGTGAAATTACTAAAGTGACATTTATGAAAATGTTTACTCATCTACATGAGGACTTGCCATAGACTGGTGTACTGCCCTAACCCTAACAGAAAACTTTCTGCATTTGTACAATAAAAAACGTTATTTACTATATTTTTGTTGCATTTATACAAACAGGGACGTCCCCAAAGGGAGGTTTTGCTCAAGATTGTCAGGTTTTGCTCACTTTATGGGTTTTCCTCATATAAACTCTCTTTGACAGTTACGTGAAGACGTACCTCTATCCAGACAAGTTACATCGCAGCAAAAGGAAAACCTCAATCAAAAAACGCACCACGAGCCCAGTATACGTCGAATCTCTGAGAGTATGTTTCCTATGAGGTACATTACAAATATTCATTCATTAAAAACTTTGGGATATATCTTATTTGGAAACTTTTCTTCAGTACAACGTGACGCGTGAGGAGCTATCAGGAAAGACTCTGAACCTATCTGTGTGGCACAATGACTCCAGGGGTAGAAATGTCTTTCTGGGACAGGTGGAGATCGATTTAAAGACCTGGGACTGGGAACAGCAGGCCCTTACTTGGTACACCCTACAGCCCAAGGTACAGTTCCTTAAGGGGACAATCCTCTTTAAAAAAAAAAAAAAAATTCAGCTCCCCTAGAGTTAAACATTTTATTTGCAACCGTTTTGAAATCCATTCAGCTGATCTCCGGGTCTGGCGGTACCACTTTTAGCATAGCTTAGCATTATCTATTGAATATGATTAGACCATTAGCATTGTGTTTAAAAATGACCAAAGAGTTTTGATATTTTTCCCTTTTTAAAACTTGACTCTTCTGTAGTTACATTGTGTACTAAGACTGACGGAAAAGGTTTTTTATTTAGATGATGCACTTCTAGGTTGTTTCTACAGAAGCTACATTTTAAAACAGGGCATACAGTATACAAACCTTACTCTTATAAAGTGATAACTCATTTTATCTCACTTCTCACAACAGTTTTCATTTTCAATTACAGACTTCAGACAATCCAGACTCACAACAGTCTCATGGATCATTATCAGTTTCGCTGAAATATGTTCCTCCAGAGCCCAAGGGTGCGTTTTAAATTTTTGATGCCATCTGTGTTTTATATCGTTGTGTGTACATCTCGATTTCGAAATATCGCTCATGACAGAACAAGCTCTGTTTGCTTTGGCCAATGTTATTTGATTTCAGGTGGATCGAACAACAGCTCAGGGGAAATTCACGTCTGGCTACGGGAAGCGAAAGAATTACGTCGCCTGAAGCCTCAGGGAGTCGATTCTTTTGTTAAATGGTGAGGGTGCGGCAGTCATGTGTTACTGAACCGATCTTACATATAGGAGCTAAAGTCATTGTCTGCCCCTAAATCTCTCTTTCACACTTGGCTTTCCTTTGTCATGTTTGAAGAATTACTTACACATTTTTTGTTTGTCATCTGTGACATGAGATGAATGGAAATATGCCAAATGACCCATTTTATCATATTTTGTTTGCTTTATGAGACATAATACTGTTTCTAATGGTTTGTAGATACATACATTAAAGTATTTAACAAAGTGGGTCATTTACACATTTACCATATATTTTTCGTGCTACGGGCCTATAACTAAATAATAAATAAATAAGTATAGATAGATAGATAGATAGACACAGATAGATAGATAGATAGATAGATAGATAGATAGATAGATAGATAGATAGATAGATAGATAGATAGATAGATAGATAGATAGATAGATAGATAGACACAGATAGACACAGATAGACACAGATAGATAGACAGATAGACACACAGATCGATAGACAGATAGACACACAGATCGATAGACAGATAGACACACAGATCGATAGACAGATAGACACACAGATCGATAGACAGATAGACACACAGATCGATAGACAGATAGACACACAGATCGATAGACAGATAGACACACAGATCGATAGACAGATAGACACACAGATCGATAGACAGATAGACACACAGATCGATAGACAGATAGACACACAGATCGATAGACAGACATAGATCGATAGACAGACATAGATAGACATAGATAGATAGACATAGATAGATAGACATAGATAGATAGACATAGATAGATAGATAGATAGATAGATAGATAGATAGATAGATAGATAGATAGATAGATAGATAGATAGATAGATAGACATAGACAGATAGATAGATAGATAG